>NC_088791.1:228223945-228526976 GCF_011386835.1 Chrysemys picta bellii
GTATATATCAGAGCTAGGCAAACTATTATGACTATGTCCTGGGGTTCTCTACTCATTGCTGGATGGTGCCCCCTCCTGGAGATTCTGGGAATTAGCTCTGCCAGGCCATCATCCCTTCCTACGATTGCACACTCTCTCTGTCTGCAGCCCCTCTCTTGGCACAGAGTCATAGACTATCAGGGTTGGAAGGGACCTCAAGAGGTCATCTAGTCCAACCCCCTGCTCAAAGCAGGACCAATTCCCAACTAAATCATCCCAGCCAGGGCTTTGTCAAGCCGGGCCTTAAAAACCTCCAAGGAAGGAGACTCCACCACTTCCCTAGGTATCTCATTCCAGTGCTTCACCACCCTCCTAGTGAAATAGTGTTTCCTAATATCCAACCTGGACCTCCCCCACTGCAACTTGAGACCATTGCTCCTTGTTCTGTCATCTGTCACCACTGAGAACAGCCGAGCTCCATCCTCTTTGGAACCCCCCTTCAGGTAGTTGAAGGCTGCTATCAAATCCCCCCTCATTCTTCTCTTCTGGAGACTAAACAATCCCAGTTCCCTCAGCCTCTCCTCATAAGTCATGTGCTCCAGACCCCTAATAATTTTTGTTGCTCTCCGCTGGACTCTTTCCAATTTTTCCACATCCTTCTTGTAGTGTGGGGCCCAAAACTGGACACAGTATTCCAGATGAGGCCTCACCAATGTCAAATAAAGGGGAACGATCACGTCCCTCGATCTGCTGGCAATGCCCCTACTTATACAGCCCAAAATGCCGTTAGCCTTCTTGGCAACAAGAGCACACTGTTGACTCATATCCAGAGGAAGCAGTCTTGCATCTGAAGAAGTGAGGTTCTTACCCACGAAAGCTTATGCTCCCAATACTTCTGTTAGTCTTAAAGGTGCCACAGGACCCTCTGTTGCTTTTACAGATTCAGGCTAACACAGCTACCCCTCTGATACTTTTTGAACCTAGTTATACTTTTGGACTTCAGAACATTAACAGGCAATGAGTTCCACAGGTTGACTGTGTGTTGCATGAAGAAGTACTTCCTTATGTTTGTATTATACCTGCTGCCTATTATTTTCATTAGGTGATCACTGGTTCTTGTGTTATGTGAAGGGATAAGTTTAACTAGTGTCCTCATGTTTGGAGTCGTTCCCCTTTTTTTGAAGTTTATTGCTACTATGGTGGGTTTCTTTGGTATTTCCTCCCCCCCAAATGATGTTAAAATTAATTAATTCTAGTTACTATTACTGAGTGGTTCAGCTATATTTCTCTCTTGGACCAGATCCTGTGCTTCATTTAGGACTAAATCAAGAATTGACTCTCTGCTTGAGGGTTCACGGACTAGCTGCTTCAAGAAGCTGTCATTAATGGTATTTAGAAATTTTATCTCTGCATCCTATCCTTAGGTGGTATGTACCCAATCAATATGGGAATAGTTGAAATCCCCCATTATACAATGCAGATTGCTCAGTTAAAGTCAGTGCGAGTTTTGCCATGGAGACATCAGTAGCTAGCTAATATTCAGTTACCCTGAAAATAAAGGGGCAACATACAGTGAAATTCAGCAAAGTAATGCATACTAGAAGGAACAATTAAAGTTATTGATACTTTTGTGGGTTCTAAATTAACTGTAATTACTCAGGCAAATACCTGGTCATCAGTGTGGACAGCACATTAGATCTGCTCCATGGGCAGAAGTGATCAAAATTCAGAAAGGGATAAAATATTGAAAATATTATAATGCCATCCAGAAATATGACATCTCATTCTCAACACAGACACAGCAGAAATGCAAAAGGTCTAAACTAAAGGGCACTGAATATGACTGAAAGCATGGAAACATTCTCCTATAAGGAGATAATTAAAAATAGAACTTAGCTTACAGGAAAAAAATACATAACAGGTGACATGAGAGATGTACAAAATAATGAATACCACAGATGGCAAATAGGATACTGCTATTTACTAATCTCAATTAAAGTATTAAAAAGTCAGGAAGTATAAGAGTTGAGGAAGAAGACTCTTTAGATTAAGTGGATTCTTTAGAATAAGTGTATTTGAAGAGTTTTCCTAATCCTTTACTTTTTGCTTTGTAGGTTGGAACTTGCTGAGTTTAATTCCTATTTGCATTTTCTACCATGCTGTGTAATTCCCATTTGCCTCCTTTTTTAGGGCTTGTTTTACCTCCTCTTAATTCAATTTCAAAACCCCCATGAGATCTGGATCAGTATCTTATATAGCTACTGGTACAGACAGTTTTTAAATTTGATACTTTATTATTTTTCAAAATACATGTAATAAGAGTTGAGGAAAAGGAAATAACTGATACATACATACACATAAAACATTTGCAATCTAACATAAAATATATTGAGTGAAATCCTGGCCCTATTGAGTAAATGGGAGCTTTGCTATTGACTTCCATGGGGCCATGACTTCACCCTTTATTGGGCCAGATCATCAGGTGTTGTAAATCAGCATCGCCCATTTGACTTCACTGGAATTACACTTATTTCCCCACCTTAAGATATAGTCTATTTACCACATGATTTTTTCAGAATACAAATTACTATACTTAGTCATTTATCTCTCAAAAGACAAACAGTAAGTACACCACATATTTTACTTGGAAGTAATAGTAGTTTTTATTAGCTTTGTGAGGTGACACTAAAGTGAGAATTTGTGCAGATCTTTTACATTTTTTAGATCAAATATGGGAACCGAATTATCTGCCTATGGTGGGGGGTTCTTACATCTTCCTCCGCAGTGTTTGGCACAGGCCATTTTCAGAGATAGAATGGGGACTAGATGGACCAAGGGTCTGATCCCAAGTGGCAATTCCTTTGTTCCTAAATAGATGTTTTTTCTGTAACATTTGACCAAGTGACATAAGAGAAAACTAACACAGTCTGCTTGATTTTGGGGGGAGAAGATTCAATGGAAGTTAATGTATTTTGAGAAGTACTATATTTCACCCACTTCTGGGATCTAGTAGTTCTCTTGTGACTTCAAAAGTATAAAATAAAATTTTAAAAATCCAAATATTTCTGAGCAGGTAATAGGGCAGCATATATGTAAAAAGACACTTGAAAATCGGCCTGGCTTGAACCAATGATACAGCTAGGACTGCCAGTGGTTACATTATCACTAAAGGCATTTGAATGCATAGAATTGAGTCTTCCTTGCCGTGCTGCCTTGCTGTACCCCAGTCAACGCAGACCCCACAAAATCTTCACATTTCAGCAAGAACTTAAAAGGTTATTAAACTAAAGAAAAATCTGAACTCTACTGGTAATTGGTGCAGAAGAACTGGCTGGTCTCTTGAGTCACATGATGTTGCCATCAGCAATGATGCCAGCTGGAGCCCTGCCATCCTGAGCTTTGCTCTTCTGTACTAAGTGTGAATGGCATTGCAAAGTTAGTGACTGTGATGCCAGAAGAAAAAATCCTTTGAGCCATCGTCTTCTAGACACCTACCTGTGATGTTAACTATGAACAATCCATTCTGCCCACACTTTGAGTCATAGCAACCTCTCAGAGCATCAATTAATGGAAAGCTCTTACCTTGGGATAATGGTGCTTATATGAAATGAACCAGAAGAGGCAGTAAAAAAAGCAGCATGGAGACAAAGATCTTGTTTTCAGCACTTTAACTTTAAACTCTAATCATGTACTTTAGACTTGCACATAGTGAATACATAAGAGCGTGATTAATATTTCACTGCTTGCTTTCTTCTTGATTCAGAGCTAATATCAAACAATTTAGTGTCATGTAAGGATGATAAAAAAGAGTGAATGTTTGGTTTATCTTCTCAAGGCTGTGGTAATGATTCAAAGTTACACATTTTTGTAAACTGCGAGCTTGTGGGCAAATAGAAGTGGACAAATACAGCAAATCTACTGAGACATCAGAATGGAAATACTTTTGATTTATTAATACTGGGCTTAATCCTGCCTTGTTGCAGAACACATTCACAAAGGGGCTGAGTTCCCACTGTTCACTTTAAAGTCAGAGTTGAGGGAAAAAATCATTGCTTTTTGTACAAATATTCTCTTTTCTTAATTTGTCTCTTTGCAAAAGTTCCTGTTTAAATTACACAAGCACTTAGCACACTTGTGAGAACTCTAATATTCTTCCTACCCACTAATGTAATGAATGGTATCCGTATGGACAATTCCTAATGGACTCTGAACATTTTGGTCTTCCACTTCATTGGTATATTTTAAAAGATGAATACAAGTAAGTCTAAATCCAGTATGACATGCCAAAGTAATATAGTTCTACCCAAAGTTTCTCCCTGTAATCAAACAAAGAAAGGTTTTAGATTTTAAATCAGGCATGAATATATGTATTCCCTGCTAACTGGCCACCAATCCTCTGAAAATGGCAACCAGTTGATAAAGTAGAATCTGTACTATTTTATTGCTTATGTGGGTGCCGAATTTCAGACACTTAAAAGGGGCTTCATTCTCAGATGACAGAAGTCTCAATACTTTCTGGAAATCAGGCCCCCTTAAGGTATCTCAAGTTGGGCACTAAAAAACTGAGGCACCTAAAATCACTGGTCACTGTTGTCATCAACTCATCTGGGCCCTCTAGAGTAAGATGCGTGGCTGAATATCAAGTAACAAGCTTAATATCTAGTGTTCTATTAACTTCAAAAGAGGTAGGATCAGAACTGTTTTGTACTTATGAGAAATAAGTAATAGATTTAGATTAAAATGATAGCTTGTGTTCAGTTCTGGGCAAGATCTTTGGCTATGGCCTAACTACATAAAGTTCATGCCAGAGAGATTCTCTGAGAGCAGAGATGGCCAACCCGGGCTTGAGAAGGAGCCAAAATTTACCAATGTACATTGACAAAGACCCACAGTAATACATCAGCAGCCCCTCCATCAGCTCCCCCTGCTCCCTGCGCCTCCCACCTACCGGCAGCCCCGCCAATCAGTGCCTCCCCCTCCCTCCTGATCAGCTGTTTCATGGCGCTCAGGAGGCTCTGGGGGAGGAGGGGGAGGAGTGAGGGCATGGCAGGCTCAGGGAAGGGTGTGGGAAGGGGTGGAGTGTGGGCAGGGCCTATAGAAGAGCCAGGGGTTGAGCACCCCCCGGCACATTGGAAAGTTGGCGCCTATAGCTCCAGCCCCGGAGTTGGTGCCTATACAAGGAGCTGCATATTAACTTCTGAAGAGCCGCATATGGCTCCAGAGCCACAGGTTGGCCACCCCTCCTCTGAGAGGATGCTGAAAGATCACTTTTGCACCTCCTGATCTCGCAGCTCCGTGAATGCCAATCTTCATATGCTATGTTATGATAGCCTAAGAGCTGCTCTGATTTATGTAAGAATACAATGATGAAAGAAGGCTAAAAATGCAAAAGGCATAAGCATAGAACACGTTTCCTGGCCATCAGCTTTTTTTCCCCAGCCATACGACCTTTTTCCTAAAACACCATGAGAAAAGGAGGGTGATTGACTGAAGAGCAGACCCAGGTGAGTAATAGATTTTTTGGTTTTCTGGCAATTTTGAAGAGTAAAAACAAAGTTTTAGGTCAAACACAATGTTTCATTTGGACAAAATCAAAAAGATTTTGTTTCATTTTGGGACCATTTTAAAACATTTTTGAATTTAAAAAAATAAAATTAAAGGAAATTTTGAAAGAAAGGAATTTTGAACCAAAAAATTGAATGTTTCATTTTTCAAAAAAGTCAGAACAAAACGTTCAGATTTTTTTTTAAACAAACATTTTGGCAACACAGGCATGGATTCATTAAATATTTTGGTGTTGCCAAATCTGAATTTTTTTTTGCCAAAAATGTTTCAGCTGAAATTTTGCCCAGTTTTGCAGTGGTTCTATTTACCATTGTGGGCTGCATCCAATACTACCTATGTGGCCCTGAGGATGTCATATGGGCCGCTCTATTTTCACTCTACACGTCAGGAGGATCACTCCAGTGTAGGAACTTGACAAGCTGGTTCTAAGATCAGATTATACCAGTTATGTGATACTAAATGGCAGCTGATCCAGCCTTTCATGTCTGCATCCTAAATCACAACAAACATTTACCGTCTGATGCAAATGTCTACTAAGTGATGATGATTAAAGATAATACAGGGGGTTTTTTTTCTGTTATTGTAAATCAGTCTGATGAACACATTCTAGTGCTGCCCTTACGACCATTCACTCTTACAGAATCATGTTCCAACCTGCACCCTCCACAATTAACAGGGCTCTTGGAGTCATACTCTCACAACAGAAGAATATGACTTAATTTAGGTCACAATATCCAGGAAGATATAAATGTGCCAGCTGCCTCTACCCTAGCTGGATAATAACAGAGTTGATTGAGTTGGCTGTAATTTATAAATAGCTAATCTCTCAGGGAATTAATAACTAGTTAATATGTAGAGATACTACGCCCATTGCATAATTATAGTCTTTATACCATATAATTTTACCTCCTAAAAGAGCTCAAAATACTTATTGGATTTCTCTTGAGTATTTGTTCAAGGACTCCTGTCTGAATGGAGGGGGAAAAACATCAGAAAATTGTCTCTCTCAACTCTTGAGGACCGTGACATTCTATTTGTTAGTATGGATGGCTCTATTAGGATACATAGTATATTATGATATCTAAGAGCAATGTGACCTTCAAGTTTCTGATGCTTTCTCTTGAACTACAGTTTGAAAGCTCCAGTGTTGCAGCTTCCTTACAAAATTGCAATGCACACAATAAATGAGATTGTACTGCTGAAAATGCTTCAGAGCTTATAAAAATACAGCATCAGAGTTTATAAATGTCATGAGATACTATCGTTTTCCTTCTCTGGCAGGCTAGGGTCTAGATCTGACAGAGTTTTGCTTTTGAGTTTCAGAAATCCATATATGTTTAATATGAAGTTCGTACTACTGAAGAAGCACATCTGTAGATGCCAAAATAATCCATTTCAACGGTACAATTGTATGAACACACATTACACATCAAAGCCTGATCTTTCCTTCGCCGCCCTAGTGGGCCTTAAACCAGTTAAACTGATGTGAGTTCTGCTGCTGAAGGTGGGGATGGAACAGTAGGAGGATTTGGTGACCCTGTGCAGGGGGGCCAGCTTTCTATGCATACCATAAAGGCCTGCTCTGTGAAGACTCCCTAAAGAGTGCAGAAGTTTTGAGGGAAGGAGTGGTGAGGAGCAGGGTCAGTGTATCTATAGCAAAATAAAGCCGCCAACCATTCTTCACCACACAAGGGAATGCATTAGACCTGAGGATTGTTGTTACTCTAATACAGCTCCGAGTGTTGCTGTCACTGCAGCTGAGTGAGGATTCCTTCTCCATACAGCCCCTTTGGAGGTCCCCAGCATGCAGCTTGAACAATTAGGTGATCAGCGGTCCCTTATAGGGGATTTTATAGGGACACTCCCAATATTCGGGCTTTTTCTTATATTACCTATTACCTAATATGCCTATTACCTCCCCGCCCCCAGCCCCTGTCCCGATTTTTCACACTTGCTATCTGGTCATCCTATGAACAATGGACTATATGGTGGTTCCAAAACTTTGCCCCAAGTATGTACAGACATGAACATTTCAATCTATGTATTTACAGGGCAACTCAAAATATGGACATGCACAGGAAAGAGTCCACACTCCTACAGCTGGCCTTCTAACAGGGAAGAGAATTGATGAATATTGAATTGAATTAGAGAAAAAGATATATACACTATTAGTCACTTCTAAAAAAAATGTTATTGGGCAGTTGCTTTTGTTTGGTTTGGTTTTGAGGCTTTTCTATACTGTTGGATAATTATTCTTTAGAATGGAATATCATTTTACATAGTCAAGATGCGTAGAGTTGGGATAGACATTTTTTTCCTATTTGAAACAAAACAGATAAATGCATATTAACTTGCAGGGCTAGGGTGTCTTCTATGTTGCAGTGTCATCCAAGTGCTACTGCCCACATTCTCTCCCTTTGTCTCCCCCTGCCCTCAAGTGCTGAGGCTAGTACTTTTTGAGCTCAGCTTTCACAGCTACTACTGCACAAAACCCTTGGCCAGAAACCCTGGCCAAGATGCCATTAAACCAAGCAAGGACCTGACCATAACTGTTGCAGTGTACGCAGTGTAAATGTAATATTCTGCAACACATCTTGTATCTATCTTTCAGTATTAGACTGACTATGGTTCACATTTCAAATTAATAAAAAGACATGCATTCATAAACACTGTGGGCAATTGTCTTTCTATAAAAATGTTGAATTACTGTACTATGAAGTAGAAACTCTTGACCACTGCAGTTATTTTAATCAGCATCTGCCTAATGAGATCATTCTCATTTTATTGTCTTTAGACTCAGATGCTTTAAGGCCAGAAGGGACCATCATGATCATCTAGTCTGACTTCCTGCACATTGCAGGCTACAGATCATTGTCCACCCACTCCTGTAATAGACTCATAATCTTTGGCTGAGTTACTGAAGTCCCAAATCATGTTTTAAAGACTTCAAGTTACAGAGAATTCACCATTTACATTAGTTTAAACCTGCAAGTGACCCATGCCCCATGTTGTAGAGGAAGGCAAAAAAGCCCAGGGTCTCTGTCAATCTGACCTGGGGAAAAATTCCTTCCCGGCCCCAAATATGGCAATCAGTTGGACCCTAAGTGTGTCAGAAAAACCCACCAGCTAGACACCCGAGAAAGAATTCTCTGTAGTAAATCACCTATATATCTTAATTCTTGTCATATGTACACAATTGTATATTGTGTTTTATTAGATGGAATATATGGACCACAGTTGTTAACATAATGCAGTCAGTTTCCAACATTAAAGTGTTTAACAGGGGTCAGGATTTTAGCCTAAAGGATCTCAGACTGCTTAGTTCCCTGACAAATACACCAACATCCTTTTAACATTTTATTAAAGTCACAGAAAAGAAGAAAAACAGTTAAGGTATTTGAAATGTAAAGTATTAAGTAAGGCTCTCATTTTAACAACATTCCATGTGCCTTTAAGCTGTAGAGAGTTGTAGAGGGAAAAGCCCTTTGTTCAACAACCTCAAAGATGGCAACAACTGTGCTTTTGGGGGGCGGGGGGGAAGAGCTATCTGAGGTGGCCTGGAGCTCTTGCTGTTGTTGCTGTTGTTAAAATCCCATACTGTATCATCCCAGGTGGTGTTTGGGATTCAGCTGGAGCCTACAGAGGTAGTGATATCATTTGGATCCCTCTCTCTGGCCTGGTCTGGACAGGATTAAGATGAAGATTTGGAGTCCCAGTAGATGGTGGAGGCAGCAGCCATGATGGTGAAGCTTGCTCCAATAGCCTCTGGCTGTTCTTCCATCTTTCTTTAATGATCTAAAAAAGGGAGTGATGGCTGGAATAGCCTATCCCCTCATAATTTTGTCCAACAATTAGGACCTATATCTGATACACCAATTTAGTTCATTAATTTCTGGACCCACATGTTCCTGTTTACCAAGCATCTTTTTAACACAGTTCTTGAATTATATCAGTAGGCCTCTTTGATTGAACTAATTTACTCTGTCTCCCCTTTTCTACCTTTCCCCTCACCACTTGTTATTATAGGTTATGTGACACCTTATGAACTTTCTCATGATTTTTTCATAGCTGAGCTCACAATTATGGTAAATTTGTAGGCCCAGTTATCAAAACAGTCCTCTGACTGCTGGCATCTTCACTGTAATTCACTCTGTGAATATAAGCCTGATTGCTTAAATCTTCCTCAGATATAGGATCCAGAGTACACTGAAAAGGAATGATGTGAACAAATCATCTTGATAACCTCCTTTTTGAAATGAGGCTTCCATTAGATAGCATGAACCTCATGGTCAATCAATACTTTTACTATACTGGTAAGATTGACTGCTCAACAGCACAGAGTTCACTATAGAAAAGTATGAAAAGATGTGAAAAATGTCCCTATGCAGATTCCACACCACTTGCCATGCCTGCCATTTGATTTCCTTCAGGCATGGCTTCTCACTCAGTTTTTGCTCCATGTTTGCTCTATGACTTCAAATTTTGATATAGGAAAAGGAAATGAAGACATATTTTGGCACTATAGCCTGGTGGATAAGGCCCTAGAGTGGGACTCAGGAGACCTGGAGTCATATACTGGCTCTGACAATGGCCTGCTGAGTGACGTTTGCCATCACATCTGTCTTTGTGCCTCAGTTTCCTCATCTGTAAAATGTGTATAATAATACTGACCATCTTTGTAAAGCACTTAGAGATCTAACAAAGTAAAACACCATATAAGAGCTAGGTATTGTTATGTAGTATGCAATGAAGTTTATGTGACAACTAATGTCTTATCTAACACTAGTGACCTACTAACCTGAAAGCATTAGTTTCCACAGTTTAAGCTAAAGAACCAGGTTCTGTAGCTGGGTGCTGTAAGAGACTCACATCCTCTGTGGACTGGGCACAGAAGGTGCTATGTAAGAGACTGAGCAATGGGTTTCACAGACATTGGTACTCCATTTCTTCTTTGTAGATTTAGCTTGAATAATTGGAGAAGCTTTCTGCTCAAAACTCCCATAAGTCCTTTCCTGAAGGTCTGCCATGCCATTCATTATTGCTAGCAGAATTGCTTGAAGAAGGATGCAGCATATTATCCTCTCCTGTAGGTCAATAATGTCACTGTCTCACTGTCCACTTACCAATTGGGAAAGGGTGCCAGATTTTCAAACCTGTTTTCTGAATCCAAGTGTCTCATGACAAGGAATTACTTGTATAGCACTATTAAGTTAAACAAAAATCTTTCATTACAATTTCTGCATGACTGATTCTACAAAATATATTCCTTGGCCAAACAGCAACTGATACAGAATTTTAATTACTTATGTAGTTTACAATTAGCAAAGCTTTCCCAAGAGATCCAAAACTTTACAGGTTAATGGCATAGACAGTACTTCCTCTGAGCTGATTACGTTCTGGTTTACAGTTACCAATTAAAGAAACCAATTACAACTCCAAACTGTGTCAACACAGACTGACCTAATTTGATCCTGGTTAATCAGTTACACAAACAAATTCTTTCTCTTGAACAAACTCAAATTGGTTTAAAGAACATAAAATGTGATTTCCTGACTATGCTTCAGCTATAAAAACTTAGCAAGGAAAAATATTTTAAATGATCCTATTGCGGTCCAAAATGAATTCTCAGCAAAGAAAATATTATCTGAGAAGAACACATTATAAAACATTTGTGATCTTTTTGTTATTATCTGCCACAACTCCCCCACTGTGGTGTTCTATAAGAGTTAGTTAAGCATAACTTCAGTTTCACCATTACTTCATTTAAAAGGACACTTGTAGATTTTAAAGTAGTGTTTAAAAGTTGGTAATGCTCTTTGAAGTTTAAAAGTAAAATTGGCAACTTCTTCTTTCCTGTACTTTTAAAAGCCAAGTGTTCTGAGCGAGCCTATTTATTTTTGGAAACTTTAAACAAGTGAGGGTCTGAAATCAGTCGATTCACTTAGGCCCTTTACACCTTTGTGGATCCATTTGCAGGGCCTTATCTGAAATGTAATAAATCCACTTTTTTTAAATACTTTTGTTGGATACTGTACATCGGCTGTTGGTACATTTGTAATGCCAAATCAGAGCATGAATGCCGAATGCCAGAAGGACAGAAGGAACACAAAGTGGGAAGACATAGAAGGAGAAGGTCTCTTGAGCCAGGAAAGACGGGAACTAGATAATGAGGAGGGAGACCTATGCACTGGAGACAAGATAAAGGCAAGGACTGTGGGAGGCATCAAGAAAGGGATCTGTAGCTGAAGAAGAGATGGAAGGAGGAAACTGAGCAGCAGAGGGGGCAAGTAGGGATCTCTGAAACTGGGGATATGATGGAGTATGAGAGTCAGGCAGCCAGAAGAAAAGGAATCAGCATCCATGGCCAGAGCTGGGAGAAAGAAAGTCAAACTGTAGTAGTAGGATATAGATGAGATCCAACTGGAGCTTAGTGGGGCCTGGCAGGGGAAGGGAAGTCTCTGGAACCAGCCCAGCAGGTGAGAGAAGAAGCTGATTATAGGTAGCTGGAGGCAACAGCCATTTTAATTAGAGTGGTACCAGCCTATAATATATATATATATATTAAATAGAAGATGACATTGTTATAAGCAGCATTTCACTGTAACTGGAGAAGCATTTTTGGTGCCAGTGCATAATTCACCACAAAATCGGAGGAGCAATACGACACAGACTCCATGCAGCTTCTTCTTCCCTCATGGGGAGACCCAGGTATTAGCATAATAACACAGACCTCTCCCTGGCTACTTTTTATGCACTGGAACAAAGGGGTAACAGGACTGAAAACACATCTTCTGAGCAGCACCAGTCCAAAAAATGTCTTTCTATCCTGAGCTGTATTTCATGATAAATAGCATACAACTCCACAGGAATCAGAAAGTTAGTTTTGTTTCACTGAAGATGGATTTTTAATGTAAGCCACTTCATTATGGTCAGGATTCACAATAGCATAGTTCATTTCCACATTAAAAAGAAATCCCAGAAGAGTGGTTGCAAATGTGCACTCAAAGAGTATAAATCACAAATTTGTCCCAGCCCTACTCATTATCTGACCAAGGTCTGATGTCCCACCAAGGTGCGTGGATATTCAGATTCTCCCATTCCTCTGTGTGTGCTCATCAGGACCCATATAACATATGGTACTTGGATGTGATAAATGACCACATGAAGAACAACCTGATGCTTTGTTTGGCTAATTCCTTCTATTTTGTAACTTTTTTTTAAACTCTCAAATCTATACTTTAGTTATTGCCGGATTTGTGTCCCACTGCTACCCATGTCTTCCAATAAATGAAGTACCCAAGTCTCCTGGGAGTGAAGCTCAACACATCTGAGAAATATGTTTTTTTTTCAAGAGCTGTATGCTTTACTTTATGTGTCATCTTGAACCCTAATTTCTCAGTGTTTAACAAATATTCACTAAGACTCACCATACTACATTGTTTTAAGTATTACTGAATAATGTTGAGGGATAGTATACCCTATTGAAGCTAATAGTATTATACCTATTTTACAGATGGTTAAAAAATAAATATAGTGTTAAAGTGACCTTACCACTGCCAAACAGCAGGTCAGTGGCAATGTTAAAAATAGAACCTACTCATAGTTCTCTGCACCGTGAGGCAACTCTTATTTGATGGATTTTTAAAATCTTTATCAAGCATTATTTCAGAGAGAAAATTAATTGATTAGAGTGGTCATAGCATAAATATTCTTGCAAATATTAAATATACTTCAGAAAGGAGCACTTATAAGGACAAAAAGCAACTGTGAACAGCACTATTTATTTCAGTTAAAATACTACTGAAAAGAAAGTTAATCTTTTGAGGAATATTCTGGATACATAATTACTTTTAATAACAAATTTGTTTAAGGTTAAAATATGTGCTGTTAAAAGATTATACAAGAATTCAACATTTATTGCTAAACATTAATTTACATAATAAAATATCTTCCCAGTCGTTCTGCCCTATGCACTCTTGATCTCAGCACTAATCATATGAATTTGCTCAGAACAAGAGTAGCATTAAAAATGGCAACAAGTACAATGAAAATTCACTGTTTCAGCTTAAGATCTATTTTGTGATCAGCAAGACTCATCCATTCCCAATTATTGGACACATAAATGGTAAAAGCAAGAAGTCCTACTTATACCCTAACAAAAGACAAAGGTGATAAATCCAAGGACAAGAATGATTTCTTGACAAATAATATGGTGCACTGACTGCTTCTTTTATGTTAACCTATTCACAATGTTATCCCACAACATGAAACAAATGTTCTACAGAACAATAAACTGCAACATAAAATTGCAGTTCAGCCTTTCAAAGAATTACTTCAGTGTGCACATTAGTACAGTAATCTACTGATGAATCTGTTAATAGCCAAGGTACACTGACTCTTTGTGACATGGGCTTTGTTTAATGGCCTACAACTTAATTGTCCTGTATAGTTCCCTGCTTCTATTTGTATCTCCTGAACTGGAATACATATTCTGAACTTCAGTGCAGTCACTGCAACTTTTTATTTTGTTTTAAGTATGTGTGTGATTTTTTAAACTAAAGTAAATCTGATTTGAGACACCTAGAGAAAGATTTCCTAAGATTTTCCTAACGGTCTGATCCAAACCCCTTGGAAGTTAATGGAAAGACTCCTATTGACTTTAATGGCTTTGGCTCAGGCCTCAGATGAGAAGTTTGGAGGCAAATGCAGCCAGTGCACCTATTGTTTCATCACCATGTTCATTCAGCCAGGGAGGGGAATCATATTCCTCCTGCAGAGCAAAACATATCTTTCTGAACATACACTGGAGGGTGGGAAGCCAATATACTTGGGGCGGGGGCTGATTCACCTATCATATAGAGCCTGATCGAAAGACTGCTGAGGTCAATAGGAGTCTTTCCATTGATTTCAATGGGCTTTGATCTAAGAATCTTGCATCAGTTTTATCTCTCTCCATTGACTACAAATTAATTACTTCTGGTTCGTGGCAGTGTAAGTGACAAAAGAATCAGACCATCTTAATGGCCACAGCTATGATGGTTATCAACAGGATGTTTTCAAAGAATTGTGACGTTTGGATATGTTCACATCTAATCTGTTCAAATGGCCATACAAACATTTTCAATTGAAAGCCAGTTTTTTGTTGGTGGTGGGGTTTTTAGTTTGCTTGTTTTTTTTGGGGGGGGGAGAGGGGGAAGTGTTGTTTGTTTTTGCGTTGTTTGTGCACTGACCTTGGAATTTATGTTAAATCTCACTAACTTTCAGTGGGACTTAAGTTATTTAGGAGCTTGAGTCCCATTGAGACTTAGGTTCCTAGGTCACTTAGATACCTCTGAAAATTTTACCCAGTGTAAGTAAAGTGTAGGGAAACATTAAAGTTAAAAGTTAAGTGATCATTACCAGTGTAGTACAGCCAGTAGATTTGCTGTTACAGTGTGTTAAAATCTGCTTTAAAGACCAGAGGGAAGACTTAACAATGACATCTAAGATTTGTGTACATTCTGCAATAAAAAATGTTCACTTGGCCAAAACTGAAATGTGTTTATATAAATCACTATTAGAATTAGGTAACTAAGCTTCAAGTACTGCTCAACTTTCCTTATTTCCAGTTGTTGCTCAAGATAGTGTCTTGAAGATAAACATTCATGCATAGTCATATCTGTAATGAAAATTTGACACTTGAATTATGGTTTGAAATGAACTTCCCAGAAACAGTCTACAAAAATATTAAAATATTTTCTCACTCAGATCTACTTCACATTTAGTTTAAAATCCATTCTATTATTATCATGACACATGAATCAATAAAGCCTGATAAGAATCAATACAGACTTTTAAAAATGTATTGTTTCAAGAGAAGTAACAAGAGATTATGGAGTAATCCTTACTAGAATCATAGCTAGGGTTACAGCTAAGTTTCTGTAAAAAGCCAAATTTTGCATCCTATGTAAAATTCATTAAAAAAAAGTCAGAAGAGCCTGGAAATTGGAAAGTGAGACCATGGGTAGAATTTTGGCCTTGGGGGGGAGGGACAGGGAATTGAAACTATTTGACCAAAGAGTTCTTAGGATACAGATCCCTCCAAAACTGATCTATTCCCAAAGTTTCAACAATTTTCTAATGCTTTTTTTGCCTACATTTTAGGCAACAAACAGAAGACAGCAGAAACATGAAGCATATCTCTGGAATGCCAATGGTAAAATCTAGTGCATGGTACCAAAAATAGAGTCTAAAATGTAAAATTATTACATCTTGGTTTATTTGCTATGGAGTGTAAGTCATAGTGCTTGTGATCATCCACAAATCGAGAGAGGCATATAGCAACATGGAGTGCTAAAGAGGCAACACTGCATCCACATTTATGTAGATTGAGTAGCCCTGGCATTGTGTGTGATTGGTGAAGAGGAGCTCCAGCTGCAATTCTGTACCCTACTCCTAGATTAGCAGGTGAATTTCAACTTCCCAACAATTCTGTATTCCTCTGAATTGCATACATGGATTCTATGCAGGTGGAGTGGGTTTCAGTCTTCTCAAAGTGTTTATCTTTTTCAGTCTCAGTGTACTGGCTTGAGGCACACTGACACTGTACACCTTCAAATACTGCAAAATATATTGAATCTGGATTATATCTGTCCAGTTTCAAACTATTTTGATAGAAGTAAAATCCTTCAGAGTGTGTCCCAAATCTATATAATGTTCTTGCATCCTAATATTTATATTGGGAGCTTTATACTATCAGATGTATGGGAAGAATACATGCATTGAGTTATCTCCCTGGAGGCTTCACAGCTAAGGATTTCCAAAAGTCACAGTTATTTCTTCCAATTTCAGTTGTATTTTATGTTCACAAAAGCGAATCCATGTATCTGATTTTTTTTTGGCTCGGTAGCATTTGTACAACGTATGTACTACATTATACTCAGCGGTGTATATTGTTTCTGATACTGAGAGCTGTAAAACAAAGAGGAATTTCACAATCTTTCACAGTGTTTACAGTACCATGTACCCTGCAGTTAAGTCAAAGACTCAATAAGGTATTTAAGTATGAGCCTAAATTTAAAAATGCAATGGGATTACTTGCATACTTAAAGTTCAGTAACTTGCTAAATTGATCCCTAATCAGTAGGGGGAAAATATTTGTATGCATGCCAGTATCCAAATTATCTTTTTTTCCCTTTTGTGTGTGTGCGCGCATGCACATGTGTGTTTTGGTTTCAGACAACTATAAAATTTGAACTGAAAATCAGAATTTTGTCAAAAAATCTCAATGAAAGACAGAATTATTTTTCAATGAAAATCATTACAGAAAAAGAACCAATTTTGCAACCAGCTCTATTTAAAACATATAATTAGAAATTACTGCTATGAGGTATGGTTTTACTATACTGTCTTCATGTCCCATGTTACAGTTTTCTTCTCATTCCTTGTCACTGTGTTTGTCTGCAGTGCCATTGTGCCTTTTACAAGAACATAAGAGCTGCCATACTGGGTCAGACCATAGTCCATCTTGCCCAGTATCCTAGCTCTGACAGTGGCCTGTACCAGATCATCAGGGAGAGTGTATAGGACAGGGTAATTAAGGAATGCTCCACCTCTGTCTTCCATTCCCCACTTCAGACAGTCAGAGGGTTAGGATAACCCCAAGCATTATCTTTGCTAGTAATCATTGATGGACCTATCTTCTGTGAACTTACCCAATTCTTTTTTGAACACAGTTTTATACTTTTATCCTTCACAACATCCCATGGTAATGAGTTCCACAGGTTAGGTATGCCTTTTGTGAAAAAGTACTTCCTCTTTTTTGTATTATACCTGATGCCTATTAATTTAATTGGGTGTCTCTAATCATTTCCTTCACTTGCAAGGGATGAAGGTCAGGCCCTATACTCCTCAGTTGGGTACCTCCACTAGTGTAAGATATATCTGAAGAGATATTTGCCATACTGCAGGTAGCTATTAGGTCCACTTCATGTTAAATATTGTCTCTAGGTTTTTTTTTTTTTTTTGCAATTTTTTACAAAATATAAGTATGTCAGCTACAAATCACCAATCACTACTGTTGGTTCAGAGAATTTTGTTGAAAAGGGCAAAACTTGAATTATCCATCTGGTTTCTTATATGTCCCTCCAGTCAAGGTCCGTGCACTTTCTGTCTCTGTGTCCACAACATTTCTTTAATAAGCTTTACTTTGTGGGACAGCACACCTCTATTTGCTATATCAAAGTAACATGGTTTTACTAGTGTTTGGAAGAAACCAGTAATAGTTACTCTAAGAACTAAAGCAGCCTGATCTTATTTAGTTTAGTTTAGTTTCCCATAATCATCTGTAGTCAGCAAGACCTCAGTTTTCTGAGGAAAGGGCAGTTATGAGTAACAGCTTGTCAGTATTAAAGGTTTTACATTGCTTACTGTTTACTAGAAGGAACATTGAGTTGAGACTCTCTGCCAGCATGTGATTCAATTGTACACAGGATCTCAGATGATTTATTGGCTGATATTCTCTAGTGACAGATGGGGCATGTAAATTTGTGTCTCCACTATGCTTTTCTGGGTAAGGATTTATCTAACACAAGCCTTTTCTGCAGCCTGAAGCTTTAGAGACTGACTATATTTTTTCTGGGGCTGTATTAAATTTTCACTGATACAAGTTCTTTTAAATTTAGGAGAATTGCCCCATAATACAAATTTAACTAGATGCAGTGGTACATGAAGTTTGTAATTTATGTTCTTGGTATCCATACAGTCATTAAAGTGTGGGGCTTTAAATCATCTTGATTATATCTGTAGCCTCTTGCAAAAAAAATGAAGGCAAAGTTAAAAATGACTATTGTGTGCTACTAAAATTAAGACGTTAAACTTGCAGTTGCAGCAAGTGGAACTTGTTAATGTTTTTCACTCAGTGACTGATAGAGCACAATGCTATCTTGGCTAAAATATGCTCATTGCTTCAGGGAGAAGTAGAAATGAGAAAGATGGATACTTGGTAGTAAGCAAGGAGGGTGGGAGGGAAGGAGACTTAGCCACTCAACACTCAACAGCACTGCACCTAACTTTTAGGCACTCTGCTGCCTACTGGAATTCACAATCCCGAGTTAGGCCCCCAGGCTCCTGTACAATGCATGGGTAGTGTTAAGTGCATGAAAAAGGGATTAAGCACACTGAGCATGGAGCCACCTATACTACCCAGTAGGAAATGCCAAAGAAAGGGGTGGGGTCTAAGCCCAACGCTTCAAAGAGAGTTAAGAGTCTAAATTCAGGTTGGAGGGAGGTGCTTATCTCTACTCATGATTCATGGCTGTGAACTGTGTCCTGGAGATAGGCACCTAAATTTCTCAAGGAAAAACAAAGGATGAGGGGCCTCCCCATAATCTTTAGCCTAGGGGTTAGGACACTCACTCAGGATTCAGGGAACTCTTGTCCAATTCCTTCCTCTGAGTGATGTGGGCTCCCAGCTCCCAGGAGTGTGCCTTAGTTACTTGGCTATGGCTATTCAGGCGTAGGGTTTTCTCAATCTCTCCTGTTAAAACTGTTCCACTGTGTATACATAACTTAATACTCAGAGGGACAGCTAGTGAGATTAATTCTATAGCCCATTGATTAGGGCACTCAGCCAGGAGGTAGGAGACTTAGATTCCAGTCCCCTTTGTCCAATGAATATATAACAGGAAAGCTGAGAAAAAATTTCCCCTGACCCAGTGGTTATGGAACTCACCTTGGTGCTAGGGAGAGAGACATTCAACTCTTTGATCCATGTCAGACAGAGGGGGAGAAATTGATCTCAGATTTCCCATGTACTCTAGCCACAGGGCTAAAAGGTTTTAAGGAGGGTTCCACCTCCTGGCAGGTGAGACAGGAAAAGGAATGGTTCTTTTGTGAATCCTACTAGGGTACAGGTATGAGTTAGGCACTTAGCTGCTGGGTGGTGTTAGTACTGAGGCAGCTGAATGTATGACCAGCTGCCAAACTTAGACACCTCAGGGACTTAAATATCAGAAACTTAGGTAACCAGGGGACTTTAGGCACCTACAGAGTTAGGGGAGAGGTAAATGGGGGGGTGGGAGGGTTGAATGCCAGTGGCTCCTAAATGTTAGATTTAGGTGCCTAAAGTGGTAGGTAGGCACCTGAGTCCCCTTTGTGAAGCTCACCCTGGAGTCTTCAAAGAAAAAGCTAGGCAAAACTTTTCTAATACAGTCTTTACTGTGCAAATGAAACATATTTTGATGCTGGTAAGAAAACATAATGAAGAGCTGACCAATGTTAAAAATGTCATGTGCATTCTCAGGAGGAAAAAAAAAATAGACACAAAAAAGTTTGCCTTGTTTTGTGGTGTTGTATGGACTTAAATGGCATTTTAGCTTAATATTAAACGGTGTTAAACAAGGTTCGGGATTTAGTACAAAGAGACTCAGCCTGTTTAGAACCACGGGAACCTTTTATTCAAGGTACAGAGCAGAAGGAAAAACAGTTAAAAGCATTTGAAATGTAAAATATTAAATAAGACTTTAATTTTAACAAAAGCACTTGTAACCTCTCCTCTAAACTGGAGAGGGTTTTTAAAAGGAAAAAGGTGCCTGGTATCAAAGATGGTAATAACTGTCCTTTTGGGGACAAGAGATGATGGAGCTGTTGATGCTGCTGTTTCATCTCAGGTGTTGTTTGGGATTCAGCTGGAGCTGATAGGAGTGGTGATGTCATCTGGAGTCCTCTGTCTGGCTCAGTTTGTTCAGGACATTTATTTCTTGGCTCTCTCCCATTCTTGCCCTCAATATGGCCAGCTGCATGAGCCCATGCAAAATTTAAACACTCAGTAGGGATTATAATGTATGTGGTAATAATTCTTAAAAACTAAATAACTCCCTCCATCCTTGTGAAACTAAACAGGCACAAGTGCTGCCAAAGTCAACAGATTGAATCAAATTTAGATTTGGGGAGTGGGGGGAAGGGAAGCCATTTTCGACTTATGGGAAACCAAACAAACTCCAGGATAATGTCAATGAAATCAGAATACCTCATTTTCTGAAGATTTATATCTCCCAATTGCATTGTCTATTTTGTCTTAAGCTGTTCTAGAAAACTTCTATTTGAGAATAAAAGAATCACAAATGTTTTCAGAAGGATTGATTTAACTTGTTGGCATTGAGTTACTATATAACTATAATGAAAAACTTGTTTCAAACTTTAATTAATGAGAGAGTATTACCTGTACACAATATTGCTTAATGTGAATGTTAGCTTTATGGCTGACATAATTAATTAATTTCCAAGTATTGATTAATTAAAGTTATTCGTCATATCTATGTCTACGTTCATATAGTATAGTGCTAAAATCACTGAATTTAAAGTAATTGGGATGGTTTTTGTCTCTATTAAATATTTGATTTTCCTTTGGAGTTTTAAAATTATGCTTTTGAGAAATTGGCTTTGTTTTAGATTTTGATATAGTAAAAGGAAAGTAAGTACTGTATGAGACAAAAATCACAAGCACAGAACCATCTAAATTAGTACTTACTTCTTTAAAATTATAAGTCAGTGTGTAAAAATGAACAAGCAAAAGCCACCAAAAGCAGTAGAATTAACCAAACATGATTCAAAAAGAATTGGAGAATATAAATGAAACTGTCAGAGTGAAAGTGATCTGATGTCTATCCACTATTAGAAGAAATTATTTTGCAGCTTGTTTGCACACTTGAAATTTTCAATCAATTTAATGATTAATTAGGTTTGTACCACAGGTATTTGTAGAACCCACTCAAAATCAGATGAGTTTCTAGCATAATATGTGTACAATTAGCCCAGTTCTCTGCACTTTTGCAAGCTTAGGCTGAGGTAGTTCACACAGTCCTGTCCTTTCCCATGATCTCCCCATCATGGCCCAGATACATAAAAGTACCTAAATCCCAGACTTAGACAGCTAAATACTGAGTTTAAGTATCTAAGGCCCAATTTTTGCTGCATGGCAATTCACAAACTCCCATTGAACCCAGTGTTTTCAGGGTGAAAGTTTCCTAGGCACCTATGCTTCTGCCTTTGAACATGTGCACTGCTGCCTCCATCTAGGCATGCAGATGCCTATCACCTGCCTAAGCCTCAGAGCAATTCACTCTCATTCTCACTCTCTCTGTCTCTGGCCTAATGACTACTTAGGAATTTATACACAGTGGAATGGTCAATGGGCAGGGGGAGAGAGCGGGAGAGAGAGAAAGAGACCATGTAACCTGGTGGTGTGGGCGTCCACCTGCAATATGGGAGACCCAGGGTCCAGTCCCCCTGCTCCAATCACTGTTATGTATCTGCAGTGGAACAGCTTCAACAGGACAAAACCCTGCATCAGAATAGCCATAGCTCAGTGCTTAGAGCCTGCTCATGAGAGGTAGGAGACTGCCTTTGGTAGTGAGAATGTAACTGAATTGGGCCTCCCACATACCAGGCAAGTGCTTTAATCACTGAGCTGAAATATTAAAGGTAGGCACCATCACCTCCTCTGACCATTTAGTGTGGAAGACAGCCTAACTTGTTCCTGCATGTGGCACCTTAGCCAAGTGACTCCAGGTGGCGAATTCCTGTTCATGCATTGCTAAGCAGAGAGAGCTGCCTCTCTGCAGCCCAGACTTAGGCACCTATCTCTGATAAAGGGGCAGGACTTAGCATGCATCTCTGTCATCAGCATCTCCCATTGGCTAACTCCCATGGGCAGCCCCACACCTAGAGTGCTGGTCTTGTTGGTCACAATCTAAGGTGCCTATATCTCACCATTCATTATGTATGGAGATTAAGCACCTAACTCAGGCTTTGTGGATCGATAAAGTTTCTGTGATTTTCTAGGCAACTAAAAGGTAGACGCTGTGATGCTCAGCATTGTAACACTTAAGGTATGTCTACACTTAGAACTGGAATATTTGCACTAGCTCTCATCAAGCTAGCATGCTAAAAGTAGTAGTAAATCTTCTGTAGCATGGGCAGTGGCATGGGCTAGCTGTCCCAAATACAAACCCGTGTGGACCCAAGGTGTACGTAACTGGGGCAGCTAGCCTGTGTCAACACTCCCCACTGCCTGTGCTACCATGGCTACACTATTTTTAGTGTGGTAGCTTGATGACAGCTAGCGCAAGTATGTCTACATTAGTGGGAATCATGACCCTAGCTCCAAGTGTAGACGTCCCTTTACGGATCCCACCCCTAGTGACCAGGTGACGAGGAGGAAATTGGCATTCCTTTCCAGCCTTGTGGAAATTACTAAGCAATAATAATATAGTCTGGAGTTATATTATCTTTTCTAGAGAGCACCGTCTAGACAGGGATCACCTTGTAAGAGGGGAGGGTGTGACACTGTACGGGTAAAGGAGACACTTTATGATATTTTTGATACCAATATTATAAAATTGCAATAAATCTGTCTAGATATGCCATGTAAGGTATACCTGAAAATGTTATGATTTGCCAAGTATGATGATATTGTTTATATGTTTGTATCACCTTTGTATTGTGAATTATAGATATGCATGATATATCTGTATATCTAAACTTGTGCTGTGTTTCTGGGTGACACCCCCAGACAGACTGGCATCAGCACTGCCTAACGCAGGGGTCAGCAACCTCTGGCACATGGCTCTCCGGGGTAAGCACCCTGGCGAGCCGGGCCAGTTTGTTTACCTGTTGCATCGTCAGGTTTGGCCGATCGTGGCTCCCACTGGCCGCGGTTCACTGCTCCAGGCCAATGGGGGCTGTGGGAAGCGGCGCGGGCCGAGGGATGTTCTGGTCGTGGCTTCCCGCTGCCCCCATTGGCCTGGAGCTGTGAACTGCAGCCTGTGGGAGTTGCAATCAGCCGAACCTGCCAACGTGGCAGGTAAACAAACTGGCCCAGACCACCAGGGTGCTTACCCTGGCTAGCTGCATGCCAGAGGTTGCCAACCCCTGGCTTAACCTGTTCAATGACCCATCAAAGAGCATCAGTTATAAAATTAACATTGAAAGAAGGCAGGGACTATACCTTATGAGTCAGCAAGACATGTAGGGGCATGCCTGTGAATGGAGAACTCTAAGGCTTTTCCATGTCATGTGCTGTGAAGCTTGTGACTGTGGAAAAGGAAGTACTGAATGACCCATCCAAGATGTCGATGTGATCCAGAGGTACTTTCAAGCCAGCAAACTCACCAATACTGCTAAGAACCTGATATATGGACTTTGAAGTCTCTGTATGTATCTGAGTGCTTTGTCATTTAACAACTATCTTCTTGTTCTTTCTTTTTTTCCTTATAATAAACCTTTAGTTTTAGACACTAAAGGATTGGCTGGCAGTGTGATGTTTTGGGTAAGATCCAAACTAATATTGACCTGGTAACATGGCTGACCCTTTGGGGTCAGAAGAACATTTTGTATATGTGAGCAGAGTTTTTAGATAACTTCTCACTATACTGGACATAGGTGCAGAGTGGAGCCAGAGAACTGGGATGCAATAAAGGGGGCTGTTGATTTATTTATTTATTTTTAGCTTCTTGATAACCAGTGTCGGAATCAGAAGCACAGTTTGTGAATGGTTGTAAGTTTAACTTCACTGTTAACCACCAGTCTGGGGAGTGTCTGTGCTCCCTTTTGCAGCCTGCCCTGACCTTGGCATTTTCAGCATGGGCTGCCCCGGCACCCTGGGTCACAGATGGTTCCTGGGTTCAGGGAATAGGAACTCACAGGGCCTACAGCTGATGTTGAGATACAGGGCCTTTTGCACAAGTGAGTTCAGTAAAACTACTCAGATACTTAAAGATGAGCACATCCCTAAGTGCCTTACTGAACTGGCTAAAGAACACCTAGACTACTAATTCCTTTTAAACAGTTCAGTTACTCAGGGTAATTCATTCCCTTCAATATCATATTATGATGGCATGGCTAGATTTTTCAAAGGAGTTTCCACCTTCCATTGAAGCAGTTAAATGAAGTGCCTAAATTTTCAGAAGTGCTCATCACACAAAAATGCCTATTGTTGACATACATTCCAAAAACAATTTCAGGAAAGCATCTAGCACTGTTGCAACCATAGATACACAGATATAAACTAAATATTAAATACTTTACATTACTTAAGAAGCTGAGCTTCATAAAAACATTCCACTTTCTGATGAAGATTCCTGAAAAAGTGCTGATACATACTGTACTGTAGATAATTTTGTTTAGAGTGGTTCTAAATGAGATAATAAAGCTAAGCAAGTGTTCATTTTACATTGATTGTTTTCATTCTTTATAACTGAAAATTAGTTAGCTAGCTCATTACTGAGTCATTCTTTCAGTTTCTTTTGCTAAACTTTTTATTGGAGAAAAATAAATAAAAATGAAATTAACAGAAAAAAGAAGCATTGGTAAATGTAGAGAGATTTACTAAATATGTGAAACAAAAGGCTAAAAAGCTATTTCACATGTAACTAAGATTATATTAACTGGTACTTACACTCTATTTAGGTTCCAGTTTTGCAATCAGTATTCAAACTGATATTCAAGTGCTCCATGTGAATAAGGATTGAGGAGACCATACTATTGAATAAGTACGTAGACCATGTCACTTTCAAAAGTCAGTCCTCCGGAGAATCTTCAAATGTGCATTATTTTGGCACCATGTGTTGTTTTATTTGTGGATGTAGGTGTAAACTGTGGGCAGAATCTACATCAAATTAATTATTCAGTCAGAGAAAGAATAAAACAGAACCGACTTTACTTGTGACAAAAGAATTGCATCACAGCTGACATTAAACATTTCTTCAGAAGTTACCTGCTAATGCTAAACAAATTTTAGAATACTATTTGGTAACTTCCAGAAATATTGCAGGAGGTAAATAATATACATGCATTCATTTTGGGAGGTAAGAAACTGAAACACTGACCTTGTACTCCTTATTCAGAAAAAAAGAAAAAAAATAAAGAAAAAAAAAAACTACTTTAGGAGTGAGAACAGAAAAGTTAAATGATTGACATGGGGATGCATACTGACAAAGCCAAGGATGGAGTTTCAGTTTCTTATCCTGAATTTCTCACTCTCAGTCCTATGCACAGTCCTGACAAACTGCCTTTTTAAAAGACTCTTAACAGCATAAACTGTCATGAATTTGAAGTAATGTTACCTAATTTTACTCATATCTAAATAAAAATCCAGAAAGAAGGTTTTTTTAAATGTGATAATTGCTGAAATTCGCTTATCAGTCTGACTCTACCAACTCATATTAAAGATGAGTTGCACTAGTTGTAATCTCTTTTATTTCAATAGGACTATCTTTATAATTAGTACAACTCATCTTGAGTAAGGATTGCAAATTCAGGCCCTTTATTTCTATGAGACTCATTAAGAATGACTACAGTCTTGTCCAGGAGATGCCACACTCACAGATATATCTCAGAGTGAGAAGGGCAAAGGTGGCTTTAATCTCTCCTGATTCTGGGCAGGTAGGGGACTGGCTTCCAGTGAAATTTAGTTAAACCAGGGAGCTGCCCTAAATTACAGTAGCCTCCCTGCTACTGCCTATGTGCAGCTCTCCCGTCTGGAGTTGCCAAGAATCTCTGTAGCCTTATGCCCAGCACACGACCTACACTTACTACTGAGGTGGACCCTATGTAGGATAGTTTATAGCTATCTTGAACAGTGCCTGTGCTAGGTGAATTCTCTTCTCATCAGCTCTTATGGCTGGTGTATGACAAAACAGTGGCGTACAGAGCTGTAGCAGGAGCAAAACATCTCCTTCAGTCTTTACGCAAGCATGTAAAACTGCCATTGGCTGCAAAAGGACTTTGCCAGACATCATGACCCAGATTCTGCTCTGTGTTTGAGCGGTTCTGCTCTGCTCAGGCAGCACAAAACTGCCCTAAAACCAGTTTACTAGCCACTGAAAGTTCTCCCAAGTGTAGAATAATCTTTGGATGACAAAGAAATACTCACTGTAGGAGGTCCCAGGCCACTCTTTTACTAGTCACCATGCACGGGGGGTGGGGTAGGGTGGGCAGGGGAAAAGGATATTTTTCTGATATTCTCTTATACCACAGAGATCCCTGGTTACAACATGGGGCCATGGCCATCAGCTGTAAATTAGCGAGCAGCTGTCCTAATATGCATTGGGGACAAGCCCGGTTTTCAGATGATCCCAAGATCAATATTTCTCCTTCCTGCCGAGGTGCACTCATGGGTCCTCAGGTGCAGCACAGCAGCTGGGAGTTCATCTTGCCATGACAGAATGAATGAGCCCTATAAGGAATCTTTTGTCTCAATAAACATGGGCCTTCCTTTGAGTCTGATGGCAAATACGCATGTATATCAAGAACAGACTATCTCCCTATGAAGGACAATGGCTATTTTGAGCTTCATTCTGCATTCTGTGCATTGAATGGGGTCAACAGACCTTGTGAGTGAGGGAAGAATGGATGGTTCAGCTCAGGAACGCTGCAATATGGAACTGTTACCATTGTGCTTATATATAACTATACCAGCTCTGTGATTTAATGGATTTCATTCAGAGAAATGAACTTTTGAATTATGCTTTAATGACTTTTGGTGGATTTTATTTATCTCTTTGTTTGTTTATTTCATCAAGGTAAATCTCTGGTTAAAATACAAAACAAGCTTTTATTTTTTGTATGCCAGACAAAAGAAGCAGGCAAGTAGTTCATTAAATATTGATGAGACTGGTATTTCACTTTGCAGCTAGTGCCAAAGTGAAAAAGTACTTATTGCAGAAGCAACTTTCTCCTTCATCATAAGTTGCCACCTACATGGTTTATTTTTCTAATGACTTTGTTGATAATAAAGAAGATGTACAGAAAAGCTCAGAGCATTGCAGAGTAGAGTACCATAATTAAATTAATTACAATATTGGCATATACACATTTAAAAGGCCAAATTATGCGTGGAAACATGCAATTCTTTAGACAATTTTTAAAACACACTCCTGATTTATTCACTAAAGTTAATGAACACACTCTATCATTGAGTTATATATTTATAGGCTTTTAAAATGTGTATCCTGTGAATGTTATTACAGAATTTTCAAAACAAATATTATGCAGCAAACAAAATTTAATGCACCATGCACATTTATGACACTGTATAAATAATACAAATAATATACTACAGTAATCTTAAAAGCTTGTAGCAATTTATCTAATTAGCACCATTAACAGCTATGAAACCATACTTTTGGGCCTGATCCTGCAAACACTTATGCACGTATTTGCCCAGTTCTACTTCTGAAACTTGCAGTGATTAGTGAGAGTTAAAAAGTCATTTAGAACGAATATTTGAGTTGTATTAAATCTGTTTTACTCTGGTGGGAAAAGTCCTTATGTAGCTATGTAGCAACAGTTTAAAATCCATGTTCAAATTTTTGGTTCTGCCATTCAAGGCACTACAAAATGCCATTCTATCCAGCACTGCTAGCCTTGCCTCCTAAAAGCATTGCTTCTGCACTCCACAAATCTCTGACCCTGTTCTCCCAAAATATTCCTCCTGCCTTCTCCACTCCACAAATCTCTAGCATTGTCTCCTAAAACATTTCCCCTGTCTTCTCTGCTCCACAGATGACATCAGCCTTGGTAAATCTTGTAAATTCTTGCCTCTGTGCCTTTTCCTGTATCATCCCTATGCATGGAGTCACCTCCCAAAATATGACTGACAAGCCAATACCCTCTCATTTAAAACTTACTTCTACTGCATCATACAAGGAGTAAGTTAATTATTTTTTATACATAAACAGATGTATCAGTCTGATGATGTACACATGCAAAAACGGAGTCACCACATGACCATTTTAACTCATCTCCTATCTTCCTCCTTCATCCTATTGTTGTGTCACTTCCTTTCATGTGATGTATAAAATTACAATATAAGTTGTTTGGGGATAGAAATGTAAAATTTTCAAAAGCACATAAGTGACTTAGGAGCCTGAGTCCACTGACTGACTCCCACTGCCTAATTCACTTTTAGAAATGGGACTTAGGTTTAGAACAGGGTAGAAAATAATTTTCCCAACCCACAAATATTTTGGAAATTGTTCCCATCCTGCATTGGGGCAAAACTTTTGAGGCCTTTTGGAGTTTTTCAATGAGAAATCAGAGTGATCCGCCAAATAACCAGTAGCTCAGTGAACAGGGGTCACATCCCACACCTACCTGATTTAGAGAAGGGACTTAAACCCCAGTCTTTTACCTCCCAGTTGAGTGTCCTAGCAACCAGGATAAGGAGTTAGCATCTGAGTCTCTTAATCTCTACTGTTTAATCAGTTTCACTGTGTATGTATAAATAGGAATTGGGTAAGAAAGAGAGTGACTCTGTAACACACGGGGAGATGTGGGGTTAAGTTGTTGCTCCAAATCAGACAGAAGAGAGATTTAAACTGAGGTCTCCTGCATTTTAGGTGAGGGCCCTAGCCATTTATTTAGCAGCTAATTTGAGGGAGACATTCATTGGTCTTGACTGTAAATCTCATCCTGGATCTGAGAAACCTTCCCAATGAACATTTTGTTGCACCTGATGTGTTCCTGCAAAAAATTTCACTCTCTATGAAATGGCATTTCATGATAAACAAAGAAAATGAAAGGAATTCATCAAAAAATTCCTGACTGCTCTCCTTAGGCTAAATCACTTAGGCACCTTTGAAAATTTTAACACTTGCCTTTTTATACTTTCTCTGTAAAGTGCCTATAACACACTTTTTGGCCCTGAAAAAAAAAAATTACTAAAGACAAATCACTAATGAGCAGGGCCGGCTCCAGCATTTCTGCTGCCCCAAGCAAAAAAAAAAAAAAGCCGCGGCAGGTCCTTCGCTCCTAGAGGGAGTGAGGGACCTGCAGCCACAGAATTGCCGCAGGTGCCGCCCCTCTCCCTTAGCCGCCCCAAGCACCTGCTTGTTAAGCTGGTGCCTGGAGCCGGCCCTGCTAATGAGAATACTCACAAACACTTAACTAAAATAGTACTAAGGCTAAGTACTAAGTACTATAGTACTAAGTACTATAATAATATAAAAAACACTAATCAAGATAGCTTAGCTACAGAAACAAGAACATTCTACTTAACTAGATTTTACTAGAAAAGTGGTTCTTTGAAATCATTTTCTATTCTGTGGTAACAGTTATAACTAACATGGGAAGCATAATTGCCTTTTCTTTGGAAGCGAGAACATTTTCTAAGAAAGCTCCTGAAACTAAAAGGTTTATAAAATATTTTAAAATAATTTCAGGTACAATTTTTCCCAAAAGAAAAATATAATTCCAGATTACAATATATAAACCTAATTTCCAGAAGGAGGGTTCTCAGAACTTTCTAAAGCCCCTTTAAGGTGTCCATAACGGACACCCAAAAAGTGAAGCACACGGAGTTAATTTTAAAGGTACATCTTCCCTGAGCTCCCCTCTTGCACTGAGGGGGAGTAATTCGGTGAGATGCTGTTATGAGGACATAGCATGCAAATCCATGCCTGCAAATTCATTTCTCGGCTCATTCCCCATGCATGCTCATGGTGGAGAGAACTGGGTGTACATCCCTTGAACGAGGCACTGTTTTGCAGAGGTGGCTTTACTCCCCTGCATGGCCGAGCAGAGAAAGCGTACAATCTAGCTCTTAATTTTTAAATAGCTCACTACACAATGTGGTAGATTCACCTCTGATTTACACAGCTTCTGCCAGTGTAGGGGCCCAAAGGAGCAGGGCCAGATTAACGCATGGTCTTTAGGGGCTGCAGCCTAGGATCCTGGGCTAAGTGGGGCCCCGATGCAGCAGGGCTCAGGCTGCCTGCCTGCATACCGTGGCCTCGCGCTGCTCCCAGAACCGGTTGGCTGCTGGCACATCTCTGCGGCCCCTGGCGGGAGGTAGGGGAGAAAACAGCTCTGTGCACTGCCCCTGTCCCCAGCACTGTCCCCGCAGCTCCCATTGGCCAGGAATCGGCCAATGGGAGCTGCAGGGGTGGTGCTTGTGGGCGTGGGCAGCGCACAGAGACATGCCATCTCCCTCCCCTGAGGGGCACGCAGAGACGTGCTAGCAGCCAGACACTTCTGGTAGCGATGTGGGGCCATGACATGCAGGCAGGCCTGAGCCCTGCTGCGCCACCTGTGGTAAGCGCCTGTGGTAAGCACCTCCCAACTGGAGCCTGCACCTCACACCCCAACCCCCTACCCCAGTCAGAATCCCCTCCTGCACCCAGACTCGCTCTCAGAGCTCACACCCCGCACCCGCTCCTGTACCCCAACACTCTGCCCCAGCCTAGATCCCCCTCCTGTACCCAAACTCCCTCCCAGAAAGAAACTAATATAACAGCTGTACTAAGGTAAAAAGTAGGATATTTTGAATTAACTTAACTATATTATACATGTTCTAAGACTGAAATGTAATGACAGAATGGGTTTATGTTAATTAAAAGGCAAGTTTAGTGTAGCGTTAATAGCCTCAATGCCATCATTGTGATCATTTTGTTTTAAATTAGGAAAAAGAGTTCTATACAGGGGCCCCACAAAATCTAATAGCCCCGGACCCACAGAAGAGTTAATCTCCTGCAGAGGAGAAAAAGCAGCTGGCAGGGAAAGATACAGTGGTGTAAAATTACAACAATGTCCACTTTCCTTGGAAACTGGCTGGGAGGGAGGACAGGAAGGTGACATATTTTTTCAGTACACCCACTTTTGGGGCAGCACTGGCTAATTACACATCCTTACTGGAAATGATATTATGGGTGCCTTACTTTAACACATCCTGGTGGAATTTCCATGGCTTGGGACCGTCTATCAGGTCCTGTACTTAATATAATCCTAAGTCTAGTAATCATATCAGAGTCACTTATATGGAAATAGGGTCCGTTATCATTTGGGACTTGTTAAATAATAACTGTAGGGTATTTTTTTTTCACTGTTATTCTTCTGAGTGCTCTGGGAATTGAGAAACTTGCATCTGCCCTTAAAATCATTATTTAATAGTAGCACTTTACATTGCTGATAGCAGCAAATTGTTGTTCTTGCAACGCATCTTATATGATTTTGTGATCTTTCTATAAGACTTGTTCGAGCACCAGTGAAGAGTATTCACTTTAATAATGTTATGAATATTTGAATGACTCTCCTTGACATCTAGTGTTAATATATAGAAGAGCAGAATCAAGGATAATAGAATACAAAAAAATCAAATCACCAGCCACATAGGAATTCTGAAAATGTAGGAATAGGAGAAACTGCCATAGATTTCTATTGAAATGTTCTGAATATTTTTAATTATTCCCAGGTATACAGAAATACACTTGAAGTATATTGCTGTTGATATGAAAGAGAATCTAGGCAATATGTGCATATTAATGAGTCAGCTGCATACATTGTTCAATTTAAATGGAATAACTTTATTACAAGCATTCGCTAACATTTTATTTTGTTCCTGTATTCTTATATATTGAGCTGTATTCTGTTGTAATGAAGCAAATGTAACAATAATGCAAAGTGACACAAAAATAACCACAGAGGACATAATGTAATACTTCTAGGAAATGGCAAAAGTAATTATTCATCCGAGCTCGGACAAACTACATTTATTTTGGCACCCATCTACTACCAGCAGCAGATGGTGATCATACTTTCATCTGGAGCCAGAACACATCTTCAGTGTTCTCCACCCTCCAGCCACCATTGGCTGTTTGAGTCTGTCAAGCATGAGAGTAGCCTATGGCACTATAGAAATAATTATTAATAATAGTAATCATTATTAGTAAACATTTTAGTACTTCTGCCAACTTGAAGTGTTCACTTGTTTTGCCTCCTTCCTGTAACAGGAAGTCCTGTTTTTTCTTCATTTCTTTACCTAGATATGTTTGTACTTTTATTACCTTTGACTCCTTTGCTAGCATGATGTCAATATGCTTTATTTAGGTTTGTTTTTTATTAGGTGAACACAGGTATTTATTTTTAAATGTTCTTAAAATTTCCCTGAAACCCCTTGTGTTGATTCATTTTAATAGTCATCTGATGCAGCATCTTCCATTCCATGCTTTTACAGGCTTTCATTTCATGAAGAGTTTTCAGGTTTTGACATATTTTTTTCCATTCCAATGTGGAACAAAACCCAATTCTTTTGAAATATGCTGCAAAAAAATGAATAAGATATCACTTCATTATAGCCGATAGCCAATAATTAAATATTCATTGGATGAGAGTACATGAGAATGACTTCCTAGCCCAGTGGTTAGGGCACTCAGCTGGGCTGTAGGAGACTCAGGTTTAAGACCCTAGTCAGAATCAGACAGTACAGAAACTTTAATCTGGGTCCTTCACATCACAGATGAGTGCTCTGACCATCAGGCTAACTGATTGTTCTGGGGTAGGTTTCTCTCTGGTTTTGATCTGAAATTCCATCCTGGATCTGAGACTCCTTCTCGACAATTTGGTATTTTTTGATGAAAAATGTTTTGTCAAAAGGGTCCTAGCCAGCTCTAGTTTGTATAGGACCTAGCACAGTTCTACTCTACTCTAGATAGGGTCTTATACTGCTCTCAACACCAAAGTATCTGAACGACTTACTGTAGTGCAGTAGGTGAGGTGCATCTGTGCAGTATCAGCACAATGGGGCTCCCATTCTGGTTGTGGACTGCAGCAATACAAATAATAACTACAATTAGCTATCAATGGATACCAACAGGTGAAATCTCTTGAATGTCACACATTGAGTTCATGCATTGGTCAACACAGAGCTGAGTACTTTTGGACACTTCTAGCCTTATGTATCCACTCTACTTTCCCCAGCATAATCTAAGAGGCAATGCTCTGGCTGTGAGAGGAACATGGCATGTGAAGTTATTCTCTCCTCTGTGATTAACGCCCCACTCCCAACCCCTCCCATCCCATCCCCCGTTCAATTATTTATTTATTTATTATTGTATTTGTTTATTTCCTAAATCTAATTTATCCAGGCATGGCCATATTGGCAGCAACTTGTGAAACAGGAACTAAAATGCAAATAACATGCTTACAATTTCAAAGCTGGCAAATTAGTTAGTGAAAATTTTATAAAATTGAGTTCTCAGAAGCAGAGACTTGGGGAAAGATTGATAATGCTAGTCAATCAGGAAGGCCCAAGAGAGAGCAGAGTTTCTCTGAGCTTTCAGCAGAACAACACTCTTAAAATACTAATTAAATCCTGGAGGCAAAGAACAAACTCTGACCCTGCTTACTTTACTAAACCACACTGAGGGTCTATTCTTTAAGACCTAAAGATCTCAAAGAAAAAAAAATACCCCAACAACAACAACAACCAGGAAACATATTATCAAATACAATGGGAATACTAAGACAATCCTCAGGGTTTTCATTTGATTCTAAAAATTAACTGTCAGCAGACTAAGCAAGGGAAAAAATGTCTTAGATGAAACAAGCACTCCTTGATTTTGGGTTAAAGAATGGAGACTACATGATTTTTATGCCAATGATTCAGAAATATAGTTCAGAGAGAACACATGCCACAGTTTTGATCAGTAAGGAGTCAAGCAAAATGTGGTGTTAACAGAAGGTTCACATGGGGTGCAGTTGTAACCCACACAATTCCTGGGTGTGATGTTCTGTCCCATCTAGTGGCACCGAGGCCACTTAGAGAGAGAGATAAAATGAGTCTGCTCTGAAGCCTCAGCTAAGATCTGGTTGGCTTTTAGCTCATAGACTAGACTGTCAGGGTTGGAAGGGACCTCAGGAGGTCATCTAGTCCAACCCCCTGCTCAAAGCAGGACTAATCCCCAGACATTTTTGCCCCAGATCTCTAAATGCCCCCCTCAAGGATTGAACTCACAACCCTGTGTTTAGCAGGCCAATGCTCAAACCACTGAGCTATCCCTCTCCCCATTTTGGGGGGGGGAAATATATGGAGATATACCTATCTCATAGAACTGGAAGGGTCCTTGAAAGGTCATTGAGTCTGGCCCCCTGCCTTCACTAGCAGGACCAAGTATTGATTTTTGCCCCAGGTCCTTAACTGGCTCCCTCAAGGATTAAGCTCACAACCCTAGGTTGAGCAGGGCAATGCTCAAACCACTGAGCTATCCCTCTCATGCAGCAGAGGCTCATGCACTAAGCTCCAGAGGTCCCCGATTCAATCCTTCCCCCCAACCAACGGGGTCTGTCAGCGTTACACAGTATCAGGCTATGCCAGCTGTAACTATGATACCATAATTCTGTTCTAAACTAAGACAAAACACTATTGTATTATTTGCCATACTGTGACAGAGCTATGCGCTGAGTCCAGTACCCTACCAATAGGAGCTCTGTAGTGATATTTCTCAACAGGATTCAGTTAAGCGTTAGTCCTAAAATACTGGACAAAATTCACAAATAGCTCAGCTGTAATCCAGTTTTGATCAGAAGGCACCTAGCAGTTAATACCTCCCTTTTCTCCATCCTTGTCCTTGGAACATCAAAATGTCAGTTTGGAAAGGGCTAGGAGATTGCTAAAATCTAGAGAAAATAAATTTAGTTGAAAAAAATATATAGAAAAACATCAGGAACACAGATGAAGCACCATTCAATTTGCTCTCTGCTGGTGTGCCACTATAAACCTGATGATCCCAAAGTAAATATAACAAAGAAGAAGAAACTATTATCAGCTAGCATTGAGATTTTCACCTTCACTCAAGTCAGTAGAGGTTTTACCTGAATAAAGATTGCAGGATTAGACCCCTCTCAGCTTGGTTTATATGACAGCTGATATTAGAGAGAGTATGAACCCAAAAGCTAAAGACAAAGGTAAATAGAAAACCATGCAAACCTGGAGGATCTGTCAATGTTTTACGAAGCAGACATAATTCTCCCAGATCCCCCCTTCCATACAGTCTATCCACTCACCCCCACCAAACAGGCTTCTGCCCCAATTTACATTTAGTTGTATTATTCTACTTCTGATAGAAAATCTCTTTGCTTAGGTCAGAAAGACAGATGTTCAAAAAAGAACTAGATAAATTCATGGAGGATAGGTCCATCAATAGCTATTAGCCAGGATGGGCAGGGATGGTGTCCCTAGCCTCTGTTTGCCAAAAGCTGGGAATGGGCAACAGGGGATAGATCACATGATGACTACCTGTTCTGTTCATTCCTTCTGGGGTATCTGGCATTGGCCACTGTCAGAAGACAGGATAATGGGCTAGATGGACCTTTGGTCTGACCCAGTATGGCCGTTCTTATGTTCTTATTCTACCATTCTGACAGAGGAAGAGTAGCTAGTATTACTGGTTTCTATCCTCCCCACAAATCACCAGCACATATCTTTGAAGACCATTAGTATCCTGCAACCAACCATCCCAGCTCAGCTGTGAACCAATTGAGTGGCAAACAGCAGAGAGGCTAACAGAGGGAGTTTGACTGGGAGTTCGCCAGGGAGAGCCCACTGAGGCTTTCAACTTGCAGGCAATTCTGAGTAGTTGCTGCAACAGCTAAGGAAGCTCTGACAAGGAACGTAATATGGATGGTGAATGATCAGCTGTTGTGACCTGCACAGGATGTGCCATGTTTGTCTTTCTTCCACAGGACAGAAGCAACTTTGTCTGTACAAAGTGCAAGCTGGTCTCCATATTGGATGAGAAGTTTCAAGGCCTGGAAAACAAGTATCAACCCTGTGTTGCATAAGAGAAAATGAAGATTTCCTGGACAGACATCAGGATATGCTTCTATGGGCACAGCATTCTGAAGAATCAGAGCAGATAGCGCAGCAGGGACAGAAGGATGGTGAAGAAATTTGGTAGCGTGTGACCTCCAGAAGAAGAAAGAGGAGTGTCCATGTACCAGCAATGCACATACAGGTGAGCAACCGTTTTCATGTTCTCTCCATAGGTACTAATGTGGAGAGTGGACTAGATAATACATCTGAGGGAAGGGAGTAGAAGGAGACTCCACCGATTGGAAGGCATGAGATTGTCCCCTACACTGTCCTAGGGATGGGGGTTCCACGACCACCACTCCCAAGAGAAGGAGGCAGGTGGTGGTGGTCAGGGACCTGAGTCATCTATCTGCTGTCCCAACTGGGAAAACAGAGAAGTGTGCTGCTTGCCAGGAGCTAGGATTCACGATGTGACGGAGAGACTACAGAGACTCATCAAGCCCTCGGATCGCTATCCCTTCCTGCTTCTCCACGTAGGCACCAATGATACTGCCAAGAATGACCTTGAGCGGACGACTGCAGACTATGTGGCTCTGGGAAGAAGGATAAAGGAGTTTGAGGCACAAGTGGTGTTCTCGTCCATCCTCCCTGTGCAAGGAAAAGACCCAGGTAGAGACTGTTGAATCATGGAAGTCAATGAATGGCTACTCAGGTGGTGTCGGAGAGAAGGCTTTGGATTCTTTGACCATGGGATGGTGTTCCAAGAAGAAGGAATGCTAGGCAGAAACGGGCTCCACTTAATGAAGAGAGGGAAGAGCATCATTGAAAACAGACTGGCTAACCTAGTGAGAAGGGCTTTAAACTAGGTTCGCTGGGAGAAGGAGACCAAAGCCCTGAGGTAAGTGAGGAAGTGGGATGCTGGGAGGAAGCACGAGTAGGAGAGCGCAAGAGGGGAGGACTCCTGCCTCATACTGAGAAATCAGGACGATCAGCAAGTTATCTTAAGTGCCTATACACAAATGCAAGAAACCTGGGAAAAAAGCAGGGAGTATTGGAAGTTCTGGCACAGTCAAGGAATTATGATGTGATTGGAATAACAGAGACCTGGTGGGATAAATCACATGACTGGAGTACTGTCATGGATGGATATAAACTGTTCAGGAAGGACAGGCAGCCGGGCCTTGGAGGTTTTTAAGGCCCAGCTTGACAAAGGCCTGGCTGGGATGATTTAGTTAGGAATTGGTCCTGCTTTGAGGAGGGGGTTGGACTAGATGACCTCCTGAGGTCCCTTCCAACCCTGATATTCTATGATTCTATGATTCTGTGATCCTTCCTGTGAAGCTGTATTCCCCACCTTCTCCAGAACAGCACGGGAGACATGACCTATCACATCTTTAGCTATGTTTTGAGCGGCGGTTTTTACGTGGGGTTTAATAATCTCTAGCCCCCTCCTCAAAAGCGGTATGGCTTTTTGAAAGAGGCTACGAAATATTCCACCCACACCCGCCCCGTATAACATTGGGGCCCCATGATATCCAGGAAGGGTGTATACCCCCTGGTCTTTGTAATAGTTCCTGTAGATGGTGGGGTCGCCATAATTTTTTGGGATCTTCATAATAGTGTTTTGCTTTTTAGAAACCCCGCTCTCTCGGCGGACGCAGATGCAGCTTGACGATCACCTTGCCGAAGCGAAATGAGACATTTCTGTTCTGATTTGTCTTTACGTCCCTGTCAGTAAACACCACATCAACACTATCACCATTGAAATAATGAGGTTTATCGTAGGTGATGGTAACAAACTCATTGTTCCTTCCTCGGACAGGGACGCAGTGTAACAGGGGAACAGAAAAGTCCCCCACAAACTGGTGTTCTACGATATCCGTGTATAGATACAAGGAGTTAAAACCTCCTGTGATGTCTGCCGAGAAGGGGAATTTTTGGACGTTGTGCTTGGGGCCCAAACCCAGAATGTTAGCTAGCTCCCCACTAGTAGAAAACATATACATAAAATTGGTAGATTTAAGTCTCACTTTTCTACCCACAGGGTCGTAGTTCATGACCACCTCAGGCGCTCCGGGATGACGAGCCACGTTGCTGTTCATATGCTCCAGTAATTCGGGTATGGTCGAGTAATAACCTCGTCGTAGGATGAAATTCCACGTTGTAGCTCCAAAGGTAATTTCAAAAGGGGTGTCTTCGTTGATAGTATTACAGCTGTGCGGGTATTGTATTTCCACTAACCCCACCTCCCAGGCACCCGGGAGATCCAAGGGCTTAATTAGCCATATTCTAAAGTTTGAGATGGTGTTTGGGGGAAAAACTGCAGAGCTGGCATTGCTGGGCAAAGAATTGTAAAACCCGCCGTCGCTCATTTTTTCTCTCTCTCTCTCTCTCTCTCTGTCTTTGCAGAAAGAATCTTTTTTGTAGATGTCACAGAGTTGAGAAGCTTCCACCCAGCTGTTAAACTTATCAGGCCACCCCAACCATTTCACCAGTAGCTGCTTTTTTTTCCCTTTTCCTTTCTCCACTAGAACTTTTTCATTCCTGTAAATCCTGTCTCGTTTGGGGTTTACTTTTTGTAATTCTTCAGGGTAAAAAGATCCAGTAACTGCCTCACCCTCGTAATCTTTTAATCCGTATACAGGTCTCTGGCCCCTGGTTAAGGCTTCATCCACTATGAATATCTCATCGGTAAACGTCTGTTCATAACCTTTTTCAAAAGCGCCTTTGGTTTTAGATAGTCTCACGTGGTCACCTTTTCTAAAAGGGACAACAAACGGTTTTATTTTAAAACCATCTCGATAAACTGTTTTCCATACCTTCAGAGAATTTGAAGGGTTAACATCAACGGGTCTGGTACGTATAGTTCTGTGAAAGCTTCGGTTGTAACTCTTTATAAAGTCAGGTAAGACGTCAATGTAGCAAAAGGTGTTATGGGCTGTAAAATATCTCCACATCCTAGTTTTTAAAGTTCTGTTAAATCGCTCCACAACCCCTGCTTTGACTTCATTATTGGTAACAAAATGGTGAACTTTGTGCCGCTTTAACAATCCGCTTAAAGGTTTGTTTAAAAATTCTTTCCCCCGATCGGTTTGTATTTTTTGAGGCACGCGACCTTCGCTGAAAATAGCTTTAAAGGCCTTGTCTTGTCTTTTAGGCCTAAGGCCCAGGCATATTTGGATAGAATGTCTATCACTGTTAAGATGTACTTAAAACCGCTGTTGTGTTTGGAGAACCGGTGCATATCCACCAAATCTGCCTGCCACTGTGCATCCACATCTGAAACAATGGTCTTGTTTCTTTTAAAACGTATTCGAACCAGTTTGTGTAAAGTGTAAGCATCCTGGTCTGAAAGCCATGCTGTTACCTGTCTTCTGTTTAAAGTTTTACTATGCTTTCTGGCCACTTGAAAAAGAGGGTTGACCCCGCCGAAGCTCCCAACTTCCCCGGGGCCGTAATATATTTTCGTTAACAGAGCCATCTGCGTAGACATGACTGTTACTGGTACCGTCTTTTACTATCACAAGTATGAAAGGGGACACATTCATATTGACACATTTAAATAAGTTTTATTAATCGCCTGGTTTAACATGACCTTTTACAGCCGCCTGTAAAAATGGATGCCATGACCCCTACCATCAGGGAGTCTCAGATGGTTCATTCTTCCATTTTGTCCTTTTCGGCTTGAGATCTGTGTCTCAGACATGAGCAAAAACAGCTGACGCACGATATATTTACTCCCACAGGGCTACCGATGTGTAAGTTCTTAAAGGCCTCTAAAAAGGCATCGTCGAGCTGTTGAGAGATTTTCAGAAAAGAAAAGGTGTAAGCACCCCCACTCTTTTTTAATTTACACAACCCCCGGGTCCTAACCCATTACCCACCCCTCCTTGACCGCTGCTTCTTAATCATTCATTTTACTTGAGCGCCGTCTTTTCCGTTCGCCTTGTCCACTGGTGCCTCCCCCGAGCCGCGATCGCCTTCCACCTCTGAGGGGGTGGACAAAGAGAGGCTGTCACGCTCATCAGGGTGCCTCACGAGGGTTTCGGAGTCGGGTTCCGGCGTATCCATCAACGGTTGGGTAAAAGGGTCCTCCTCGGAACTGTCGCTGATGTAGCACTTTCTCCACACAAGTCCAGAGGTGCTCGGGGCTAAAACAAAATCTGAAGTTTTCACGGGGGTGGTGAAGGAGTCCATGTTTCCTCTCAGCAGCCTTTCCGCGATTTCAAAAACACGTGTCCTTGGTAAGAGATGGCCGCCTCCTCTGTCTGGCGCAGGGACTTATGGGGTAATGGTGCTGCACTCTGATTGGCGGAGGGCTTTGGGAGGAGTTCTTAGTGCGGTCACACGACTCACTTCCGGAGGGGTCACCCCAACCTGGAAGTCACCCTGATTGGTCAAAATCTCCTCTCGGGGCGGTTATTTTGGGAGGAAACCCCTCCTGATTAGTAGAGGTTGGTGGGGGGAGTTCTTAGAGGGGTCACACGACTCACTTCCGGACTGCTCACCCCCGCCCTGGAAGTCACCCTGATTGGTCAAAATCTCATCTCAGGGCAGTCCTATCGGGACGAAACCCCTCCTGATTGGTAGAGGGTGGTGGGAGGAATTCTTAGAGGGGTCACATGACACACCTTGCTGCTGGTCAGGTGGCACCTTGACCCCGGAAGTAATACCCATGGGGCGGGACTTCTGGTGACAGGTGGGAGGGACCAAGGGGCGGGGCTTAAATGGGGTCAAGGGGTGGAGTTAGGGTTTGATCGATGGTAGGGCCCTTATACTACTAACATACAACTGACAAATGCAGCCCTATGCCACCCCTGCTTGGAGGTGACGGGGATAGGACAGTGAAATGGCTGGGCGATTCTACACTTCCACAATTCTAGGCTGTGGAACAGTGGCTAGGTTAGCCTAGCCTAGGCATAAAGCTACCTGGCCTCCACAGCTCTGCCCTCTCCACTCCACTATCTGAGAGGCACAGGACAGACTCAAGCGCCTGATCTCTTAAATTTGATTTATCAGGAGACCATTCTTTTTCCAGGAAGGTCTTTTCAGTAAGCTGCTGTTTGGGAATTTTTAATTTAAAAGGGAAGAACAATGGACCACTTGGGGGCAAAGTATTCAAAGAAATTAAATAATTTTGAACTACTGAACAAAGAGAATATTTTAATGAGCAATTCTGTCAGGAACGTAAAAGGCACATGAAAAAATAGAAATAAAGTAGAAGTCTGGATACATAGATATCACTGGATTTATTTTAAGGCATGAAACAAGTAAGCATCATGAGATCCCTTAGTTACTCTAAATCACCAGTCAGCTACAACTGAAGAATGAAATATTTACAGCAGCTAGCTATTTTAGCCCAGATCCTCTTGAGCTGAACTTGGAAGAAGGCCTGAATAGAGGAAGAGGCAAAGGTGGCTTAAAAATACCTCTGTGCTTCCCCCATCCTGGGGGCATGTTATAGCAGCCTCTGAGTCTGCTGTAGTGATCACTGAAACACCCCGTTCCACCTTGACATGCACCTTGTTCTAGATAATGCTGGGGGGACTGGTGTAGGAAACTCTATGCTAGACAAGAGGAATCACCAGATGTCCGTTAAAGCAGTTTTTGAGTCAATTGTCAAGTGTAAATATACTGTATTTGTATTGACATTGTTATAGTAATACTCTCAGAAAAAGTTAGCATGGTGCAGGGTTTAAATGCAGTCTGCATTTCTGTTATTTAAAGCCTGGCTCAAGTCAAAATATGCTCTCACCTGAAACTGGGCATTAGAAATTTCATCCCAGGAGCAACGATTAATGAATAAAGATTGTCAATAAAATAATTATGGTCATTTTTAATGTACCAGTGCGAGGAGGGGGAGCATTAAGCAGATTTATATCTTCTTTTGTGCTTCTGCAAGTTAAAAGGAAATGTTGCTGGTCAATAATCTATAACTTTAATTAGGCCTTTTAAATATGCAATCCCCCAAAAGGCATGTGCAATAATTACATATGTTTTTACTGTTTGTCTACTACTTACTTACATGCTTAGGTCAAGAGACATTATTTTAAGAGTTCCCCAGTTACTCATGTACCTGTGGGACCACAGAGCACAGGATCTACCAGAGTGTCACCAGTATTGTGATATTACTAAAAGACATTCTGTTTTCAGGTGGGTCACTGGGGTCAGCTGATTCATTTCCTTTCCTGGTTCTTTATTATAAGTGGGGTACCAGTGGACTTGTTCCACGGGATATCTGCATTCTTGTGGGGAAAAGAGGCCAAGTCTACCCTGTAGCAGAAATGCTTGGAAAGATTCCTTGTGCACTCTCTATTGGAAAATCAAACCTCTAATGCCATTGTGCATCATCTCAGCCCCTGAATACAGTTGTAGAGTCAGCTAAGTGGCATCAGCAGGCCACCGAGCACTGTTTTTTTCCCACATCTGCAACCAAAGGGATCATAGAATCATAGAATATCAGGGTTGGAAGGGACCTCAGGAGGTTATCTAGTCCAACCCCCTGCTCAAAACAGGACCAATCCCCAACTAAATCATCCCAGCCAGGGCTTTGTCAAGCCTGACCTAAAAAACCTCTCAGGAAGGAGATTCCACCACCTCCCTAGGTAACCCATTCCAGTGCTTTACCACCCTCCTAGTGAAAAAGTTTTAACTAATATCCAACCTAAACCTCCCACACTACAACTTGAGACCATTACTCCTTGTTCTGTCATCTGGTACCACTGAGAACAGTCGAGATCCATCCTCTTTGGAACCCTGTTTCAGGTAGTTGAAAGCTGCTATCAAATCCCCCCTCATTCTTTTCTTCTGCAGATTAAACAATCCCAGTTCCTTCAGCCGCTCCTCATAAATCGTGCTCCTGCCCCCTAGTCATTTTTGTTGCCCTCTGCTGGACTCTTCCCAATTTTTCAATTTCCTTCTTGTAGTGTGGGGCCCAAACTGGACACAGTACTCCAGATGAGGCCTCACCAATGCCGAATAGAGAGGAACGATCACATCCCTCAATCTGCTGGGAACACCCCCACTTATACAGCCCAAAATGCCATTAGCCTTCTTGGCAACCAGGAAACCATGTTGACTCATATCCAGCTTCTCGTCCACTATAACCCTAGGTCCTTTTCTGCAAAACTGCTACCTATCCATTCGGACCCTAGTCGGTAGCAGTGCATGGGATTCTTCTGTCCTAAGTGCAGGACTCTGTCCTTGTCCTTGTTGAACCTCATTGGATTTCTTTTGGCCCAATCTTCTAATTTCTCTAGGTCCCTCTGTATCCTATCCCTACCCTCCAGCATATCTACCACTCCTCCCAGTTTAATGTCATCTGCAAACTAGCTAGGGTGCAGTCCACGCCATCCCCCAGATCATTAATGAAGATATTGAATTAAACCGGCCCAAGAACCGACCCTTGGGGCATTCTGCTTGATACTGGCTGCCAACTAGATATGGGGCCATTGCTCACTACCCGTTGAATCTGACAATCTAGCCAGCTTTCTATCTTATAGTCCATTCATCCAGCCCATACTTCTTTAACTTGCTGGCAAGAATACTGTGGGAGACCATATCAAAAGCTTTGCTAAAGTCAAGGAATAACACGTCCACTGCTTTCCGCTCATCCACAGAGCCAGTTATCTCATCATAGAAGGCAATTAGGTAGTCTAGCATGACTTGCCCTTGGTGAATCCATGCTGACTGTTCTTGATCACTTTCCTCTCCTCTAAGGGCATTAGAATTGATTACCTGCTCCATGATTTTTCCAGGGACCGAGGTGAGGTTGACTGGTCTGTAATTCCCCAGATCCTCCTCCTTCCCTTTTTAAAAGTTGGGCACTACATTAGCCTTTTTCCAGTCATCCAGGTCCTCCCCCCGATTGCCATGAGTTTCTAATCCAAACATGGTAAATTTTTCCACAACATGGCCAATGGCTCTGCAATCCGCTAACTCCTTTAGCACCCTCGGATGCAGCGCATCTGGCCCCTTGGACTTGTGCTCATCTAGCTTTTCGAAATAGTCCTGAACCTTTCTTTCTCCACAGAGGGCTGGTCATCTCCTTCCCATGCTGTGCTGCCCAGTGCAGCAGTCTGGGAGCTGACCTTGTTCGTGAAGACAGAGGCAAAAAAAGCATTGAGTACATTAGCTTTTTCCACATCCTCTGTCACTAGGTTGCCTCCCTCATTCAGTAAGGGACCCACACTTTCCTTGACTTTCTTCTTGTTGCTAACATACCTGAAGAAACCTTCTTGGTACTCTTAACATCTCTTGCCAGCTGCAACTCCAAGTATGATTTGGCCTACCTGATTTCACTCCTGCATGCTTGAGCAATATTTTTATACTCCTCCTTGGTCATTTGTCCAATCTTCCACTTCTTGTAAGCTTCTTTGTGTGTTTAAGATCAGCAAGGATTTCACTGTTAAGCCACGCTGGTCGCCTGCCATATTTACTATTCTTTCTACACATCGGGATGGTTTGTTCCTGCAACCTCAATAAGGATTCTTTAAAATACAGCCAGCTCTCCTGGACTCTTTCCCTCTCATGTTATTCTCCCAGGGGATCCTGCCCATCAGTTCCCTGAGGGAGTCAACGTCTGCTTTTCTGAAGTCCAGGGTCTGTATTTTCCTGCTCTCCTTTCTTCTTTGTGTCAGGAACCTGAACTCGACCATCTCATGGTCATTGCCTCCCAGTTTCCGATCCACTTTTGCTTCCTCTCCTAATTCTTCCCTGTTTGTGAGAAGCAGGTCAAGAAAAGCTCTGCCCCTAGTTGGTTCCTCCAGCACTTGCACCAGGAAATTGACCCCTACACTGTCCAAAAACTTCCTGGATTGTCTGTCCACCACAGTATTGCTCTCCCAGCAGATATCGGGGTGATTGAAGTCCCCCATGAGAACCAGGGCCTGTGATCTAGTAACATCTGTTAATTGCTGGAGGAAAGCCTCATCCACCTCATCCCCCTGGTCTGGTGGTCTATAGCAGACTCTCATCATGACATCACCCTTGTTGCTCACACTTCTCTCAGGTTTTTCTGCAGTTTCATACTGGAGCTCTGAGCAGTCATACTGCTCTCTTACATACAATGCAACTCCTCCACCTTTTCTGCCCTGCCTGTCCTTCCTGAACAGTTTATATCCATCCATGACAGTACTCCAGTCACGTGAGTTATCCCACCAAGTCTCTGTTATTCCAATCGCATCATAATCCCTTGACTGTGCCAGGACTTCCAGTTCTCCCGGCTTGTTTCCCAGGCTTCTTTCATTTGTGTATAGGCACTTTAGACAACTCATCGATCATCCCTCTTTCTCAGTATGAGACAGGAGTCCTCCCCTCATGCTCTCCTGCTTGTGCTTCCTCTCAGGATCCCATTTCCCCACTTACCTCAGGACTTTGGTCTCCTTCCCCCGTGAACTTAGTTTAAAGCTCTCCTCACTAGGTTAGCCAGCCTGCTTGCAAAGATACTCTTCCCTCTCTTCATTAGGTGGAGCTCGTCTCTGCCTAGCACTCCTCCTTCTTGGAACACCGTCCCATGGTCGAAGAATCAAAAGCCTTCTCTCCAACACCACCTGCGTAGTCATTCGTTGACTTCCACGATTCAACGGTCTCTAACCAGGCCTTTTTCTTGCACAGGGAGGATGGACGAGAACACCACTTGCGCCTCAAACTCCTTTATCCTTCTTCCCAGAGCCCCGTGGTCTGCAGTGATCAGCTCAAGGTCATTCTTGGCAGTATCATTGGTGCCCACGTGGAGAAGCAGGAAGGGGTAGCGATCCGAGGGCTTGATGAGTCTCGGCAGTCTCTCCATCACATTGTGTATCCTAGCTCCTGGCAAGCAGCAGACCTCTTGGTTTTCCCGGTCGGGGCGGCAGATAGATGACTCAGTCCCCCTGAGGACGGAGTCCCCGACCACCACCGCCCTGCTCCTCCTCCTCTTGGGAGTGGTGATCGTGGAACCCCCATCCCTAGGACAGTGTATCTCATACCTTCCAATCGGTGAAATCTCCTTCTGCTCCCTTCCCTCAGATGGGTCATCTAGTCCACTCTCCACATTAGTATCTGTAGAGAGAACATGGAAATGATTGCTCACCTGTATCTCCATTGCTGGTACATGGACGCTCCTCTTTCTCCTTCTGGAGGTCACATGCTGCCAAACTTCTTCACCATCCTTCTGTCCCTGCTGCGCCTGCTCTGAATCTTCAGAACATTGTAGCCGTAGAAGCATCCCCTGACGTCTGTCCAGGAAATCTTCATTACATCAGGGCTGATGTAAATTAGAAGGAGGAAGAGAAAGAAAAACACGTCATACCCGCGATGCACAGGTCCCCCGAAACCCTTTAAAAGAAGGGCTTTGACACGCAGAGCCGGCCATAAGCGAAAGTCCAAGAGGAAGCCTGGGTGAAAGAGGAGATGTGCTCTGCCTGGTAAAAGAGACATATTTTAATCAACATGGCTTTTGTTCACTGCGGGTCTGAAGAGTGCACCAAATCCAAACTAGACTTGTTTCAAATAGCCCCTACGCAAACCAGCATTGAGAAAAGATCTACATCGAGGTGCCGCCTCTATTGGCCATTATGGAGTCTGCCCCCATTGACTTTTTTATATGAGGGAATGGCATAGATTATATGGATTTAAACAACACGCTGCTGTACCTGTGTTGCAAGATTGTAAAAGGAGACAGAACTGAACTTGCTGTGGACGCCGAAGTGGGCCTGGTGAATTACCCTGTGGCCTCTATTTTCAGTCAGTTGGATGTCACCCTGGGAGACCGCCTCATAAGCCAAAGCAACAACTGTTACCCTTACAGGGCCTTTATAAAATCGGTGCTCAATTACAGCGACGACATCCTCGCCACACAATTTTCCGCCGGCCTGTTTTACAAAGACACTGCTGGACAACATGAAGAAACAGAGTTGGATGGAGGGAATCTAGGGTTTGTGAGGCGTGCAAAGCTGACGGCAGAGAGCAGAACGATAGAGCTGCTGGGCCATTTACACAGCGACCTGGTTTTTCAAGAAAAACTTTTGTTAAACGGAGTGGATGTGAAAATTAAACTGATGCGCAGTAAAGATGCTTTCTGTTTAATGGGCAGGGCGGCTGAAGGCTTTAAACTGCGCATTGTATCAGCGTCCCTTTTTGTGAAGAAAGTACGGGTGGCCCCGGAAGTCCGTCTGGGGCACGCGGAGGCCCTGCTTACCGCTAATGCTAAATACCCCGTGGACCGTGTGGGAATGAAAGTGTTTAGCATCCCCGCGGGCAGCAGGGTAAGTAACCAGGAGAACCTGTTCTTGGGACAGTTACCCAAAATGCTTGTCCTAGGGTTTGTGGATAACGATGCATTTAGCGGAAGTTACACTAAAAATCCCTTTCATTTCAAACATTACGATATTAATTTTGTGGCCTTGTATGTGGATGGTGAACAGATACCAACCAAGCCTCTGCAACTGGACTTCGAGGCAGGACGCTGAACCTGATTGATGTTTGGTGAGTTTAAAAAAAAAAAAAAAACACCAATGACCAATTGAGAAAAAGTACACAGATTTTTTTTTTAATTATAGAAATGTTTTATTTAAAGCAAAACATTACCAGTTTAAAAAAAGAAATAGAATGTGAAAAACATTACACATTGAGCCATTCGGCTCTTTTAGCCAATTTTCGTTTTTTAGATGGCAAAAAAGGAGTCACGGTTTCTCAATCCACCCCGGTGTCAGCAGTCGAGGCCTTGAGGCATTCCAAATGATCTCTGTTGGCCGCATTGCCCATGACGGAAGATGGTACGTTCAGTTCCGCCATGGCATTCATAAACACATCCCATCCTTTAGGTACATGTCTGCGAGGAACAGAGTGAGTCTGGGTGACGACCCTGACTAAGTCGAGCATGTTAGAACCATTAACCACAGAGCCTTTGTACACAAAAGACCCTTTATCGTTCCATGAAGAGAGATTTTTATCCTGGCCCAGCTTATTTAGCAATACTATTGCATTTTTCTTATAACGCTTATTCACGTTATCCAACACCTCCTGAGCAACAGAGTCTGAGTTCTTTGGTGTTTCTTGGGGTGTGCAGGCATACTTTGTTCCTGTTCCGGTAGAAACGGACTTATTTTCCCTTTATCCGCATCGCTCTGCTTCACGTACATTAGGTACCTGTCATAACTATAAAGGGAAGGGTAACAGCTGTCCTGTGTACAGTACTATAAAATCCCTCCTGGCCAGAGACTCCAAAATCCTTTTCCCTGTAAAGGGTTAAGAAGCTCAGGTAACCTGGCTGGCATCTGACCTAAAGGACCAATAAGGGGACAAGATACTTTCAAATCTTGGGGGGGGGGGGAGAGGGCTTTTGTTTGTGCTCTTTGTTTTGGGAGGGCGTTCGCTCTCGGGACTGAGAGGGACCAGACATCAATCCAGGTTCTCCACATCTTTCTAAACAAGTCTCTCCTATTTCAAACTTGTAAGTAAATAGCCAGGCAAGGCGTGTTAGTTTTCCTTTGTTTTCTCAACTTGTAAATGTACCTTTTACTAGAGTGTTTATCTCTGTTTGCTGTTCTTTGAACCTAAGACTAGAGGGGAGTCCTCTGAGCTCTTTAAGTTTGATTACCCTGTAAGGTTAATTTCCATACTGATTTTACAGAGATGATTTTTACCTTTTTCTTTAATTAAAAGCCTTCTTTTTAAGAACCTGATTGATTTTTTCTTGTGTTAGATCCAAGGGGGTTGGATCTGTATTCACCAGGAGTTGGTGGGAGGAAGGAGGGGGAATGGTTAATTTCTCCTTGTTTTAAGATCCAAGGGGTTTGGATCTGTATTCACCAGGGAATTGGTGAAAGGTTTCTCAAGGCTTCCCAGGAAGGGAATCCATTGGGAATGGTGGCAGCGGGACCAGAGCTAAGCTGGTAGTTAAGTTTAGAAGTTTTCATGCAGGCCCCTACATTTGTACCCTAAAGTTCAAAGTGGGGATACAGCCTTGACAGTACCTTTGAAGCACGGCGCTGCAAAGTTTAGCTTTTTCGTATTCGGCCAAGTCGGTTCTTTGAAGAACAGACTTCATTTCAGCATCCAGTAAGCGAGTTGCGGTTGTTCTGATATTTTCCTCTGCTGGAGGGGGAGCCCTTAATTGCTCCAACTGGTGGCTGGGCACCAGGAACATTATTGATTAGTTAAAAGCCCCGTTATCAGAGGGATAACAAAACTTAACAGAGGTCCGATAAACACCCCAGACTGCTACACCAGATGTTTTTTTTCTTTTAAGTGAAACCCTTTTATTACACAAAGTTTTTATAAGTGTGCGTTTCTTTTTCAGCACACGCACTTGATTCTGTGTTAAAGGTACGTTTCCTTTTAAGGTATTGAGCGCTATTTCTGAGATGGCCGCTACTAGATCGTCAGAGGCCGAACACAGTATAGCCCTCCTTTGCTGCAGGATGATTTGCTAAGTAATTTTAAAAGGCCCAGGTTTCTCTTCACGCAGCTAGACATGTTTTCGGTCAGCATCCCCGGCTGTTAAAAAGGGGCCTGCCGATAAGTCATCTCTTTTTATACCCGGCTGTTGTTCTTTTCAAAGTATAAACCACCGGCCAGTCTGGAGGGAAAAGACCAGTTCTTAGTCTATAAGCTTCTGGTGTGGAAGCATTTAAATCCACCACCAGGTAGCCATAAGGTCTTTTCGTAGCATCCTCAAAAGCTTCTAGAAAGAATTGAGCTTTGCTGGGGTACATTTGCCAAGCGAGCATAGCAATTTGTAATTTATCCCTGGGGTTTTTGAACAGAACCATGTACTTTGTGTTTAGGTTAATCGTGCGACTCTTTTTCCCCCTGACAAAATACGTTTTGAACTATATACATAATGCTCAGGTTTCTGTGATGCACGTACTTGGTAAAGGCTTTCTCCGCTTTCACAAGCAGAGTTCATCAGATCATCATATTTGCTTTATTAGTAGGAAACAAACTGTCATCGTCAAAAGCATCAGGCAGCCCCTCCACAAAATTGATAAAGGGATATTTACAAAGCAGTTCTTTATACAGAGGTTGCCAACAACTGTAACATCACACAATATTCTCAGGCATAACAGACAGTGTGTGTTTGGCATTATCGAACAGGTTTTTTATAATTTTTCCCGCAGTTGCTAGGCGCCGCGAGAATTGCAGAAAAGGGATGTTTCCACCTTGTATCCATTTTTTCAAAAGCTGTAGGGCAGGGTTTTAACACCTTCTCCTAGGACCCTCTTGTTGTAAACCACTTTTTGTGTCTTTTTAAGGGTTTTTGTCTCTATTTGCCACTGGTTTTTGTTTCTTACGATAGAGGGCTGCTGCACCTCTATCTTTTTTGAGGTGTTTTCTTGCAGACCCATGCAATAGTCCAGGACTAGATCTTTAAAACTGTCGAAGTTGATGTTTTCACAGTTTCCTACGTTTAGGGTAATACCTTTGACTTTCATACAGGCCTTTCCACCCAACAGCTTATACCCATAGGTTTTCGGGCCTGCTGACACAAATTCGGTGATGTGTTGATCTGGCGGGCTCTCGCTCGTGAGGTCCCCTAAATATCCCCAGAGGGGGATTCCAGTCACCCTCCCTTTTCACAAATATCACCGAGTCAGTGTCGTGGTACAGGCACCGCTCAAGCAAACCGTTTAGGAGGCTGTATAAGCAGTGGTGAAACAGGCTATGAAAACATTGGTATTGCCAGAGACAGAGTACCGTTCTTTTGCGTGCTTCCATGACACGCACGCTGTTTCATCATCGATAAACTCGCAGGATGAAACCTCATAATTGGGGGAGAACAGGTACTGCAATAGTTCGTCAGGGTCTCTCACGATGCTGGTGTTGGGTAGGTTGGATCTTTGGCCGAATTATCCCACAGAGAATTTAAAAACAAACAGTTTAGCAATTTGGCGTTTAGCAGGGTTTGATCTGATCTCGTGTTGGTGTAAATGCACACCTTCTTTCTGGTAGAAGTCGCTAACGTACTTATTTTGTTTTTCCTCGTCTGTGCACCAACTGGGGTACCCTGAAGCCTCTTGTTTCTGGCGGAGGTGTAATTTTATGTACTCTGAAAAGAGTTTCAGATTTTTAATTAAAATGCCAGATTTCATAGATTTTAGCCACCGCGTACTCCTTCACTATGGCCGCGTTCAATTCCACTGTGCACCAAGTCCCCAGGATGGCCCGCTCCTCGTCAGTATGGGTGCATGTCTCCTGCTGCTCGGTTTCTCCACAGGTTCGGCATAGCGGGAATGTAAGCTTGCCACCCACTCTGACAGGTAACAATGGGAAAAAGGCCTCGCGGGGGGTACACTTTAACTTTTGCAATTCCAAAATAATTTGCAAGGGGTCCAAATTTGTCAGACTATATCGGGGTGTCTGAAAGGGTATTCTTTGGTTTTGTTTACGAAAGGGTACAGGCTGATAAAATCATAATAGTGGATTTCTTCCCCGGGGTTAGGGCTTGTAATATAGGCGGATAGCGTTTGTCCTCCCCCGAAAAAGAGCATCCCTAGGCACGAGAGGCTGGGGTAACTGGGCTCGGTTTAAAAAGTCTGCAAGCTCCCTGTCTGTTTCTTTCATCACCTCCCACTCGTGCTCCGAAAGAGTCCTCACTACAAAACTAAGTAGTTTCAGATAGTCGGTCTTGAGCTGCGTCTTGTAATAAAGAAACCCAAAAGATGTCCCCGTCCTAGGATTTTGTGCTTTTTCACAACAACAGGTGACACAGCCGTGGAAAATACACCCATTAAACTCAAAGGCTATGTGTACCCCATCAACATCAGCATAACGGTCTAAAAAGTAGGGGCCTACCTGTAGTTCCCCACCCTGTAAAGTGTGCCATATTTGTATATTTTCTTTGTGAGAGCTATACAACAGCTACTGAATAGATGGGGTCGAATATCTCTTTCTGCCTGTGATAATTGTCTGGAGGGAGAAGAGCTACCATGTTAGGCTCCAAAAACATAAACCTGTACATAGCCATGCAGACAGATGCCAGTGTTATGTACCGGAATGGATCTATACACAGTTTTATCTCGGTGAATTTACCAGGTTCTTTCTCGACTACATCTCCCTTCTCCGTCAGTTTCATAATCTCTTTTCTGTATAGGATACAGGCCTGTCTCAAAATTTTGACATCCTGCTGACAGTAATATGCGAGCTCTTTCTGCAAGTCAAATGCCTCAGAGCTGTGGTCCCGATATCAGTCGAGAAACTCTGCTTTTTCTCTGGGCATCATGCTTACTACACCATAGTGCTCCATACCAGGCATAGGCCCAGCATAATTTTGATTTTCTAACGTGTTAAAAAAGTATGGAGAATACCCTTTGCACCCTTCAAACCCCATCCCCTGCGGTAGCTTGCTAAGCTTAATGGACAAGAAGTTTAAAGAGCCTATAAAACGAATGCCCAGAGCCTTAACTTCCACGCACATTAATTTACTACCCTGAGTGATCAGTTCTAGGCCCATCTTTTCCTTGAGTAACTGTCTAACAATGAAGTACGCATAATAACCTTTAGAATTGTGTGCTAGGAACGTGTAGTCCTGAAACTCTTTGCCAATAAAGGTCTTAAACACAGAAAGACACTCATTGCCCTTAAATTCCCAGGATTTTTCTGGCTTTAGGGACATAGCAAAAATGTAACTGGGAGTGTGCAACCCGGTCTCCTGCGTGCATTCGAAATCATAAAAAAAATATAAATAAATAAATATTATACTTTTCTGAAGATTTGGGCTTTCTAAGGCTGTCCATAAAACAGAGGTGACCGTCTACATCACCAACGATCAAACCCTGACACTGCTTACACTGCCTCCCTTTACACCTATGCCGCTTATCCACATAAGACTGACAATTATCACACAAAGTTTTAGACAGGCATTCAACTTGGTTTTTTGATGCACAGTCGATATGTCTGTCTAAACTCTCTTCCGACTGACAATACAGTCTACAGCTAGGACACCGCTGCTGCACGCCCACGCTGTCTGAGCACATTACGCTCAAGCAGAGGCGGCAATGATACCTGCAAGAGTGGTCGTGGCTGTACACTGTGTGGCAAAACTCACAATAATTTTTCACTCCGAACAACTTTTTTCCATCCAGAACCCCATAGTAATGCTCATTGTGCAACAGGATAAAATAAGTCTTGGGTACACTGTGCCCCCCGTTTTAAAAAAGCCCCAGCCGCCTTTCGCCATATACAGCACCACCTGTATGTTAACTCCTAAATGCTGTTCAAACTTTGCTACGTCACTGAGCATAACCTTTTTTTGATCTGACTACCCCAGTTTCTCATGCAACTTTCTCACCTCCACTAACAATTCCACATCCATAGGTTTACGATCGGACATGATGGCCGAGAGCCCACCCGCAAAACACAGATTGGTACCGGTGTAAGTCAGATCTACTAAACACGGTCTCTTTTTATGAATAATTTGACTACTAAGGATAGAATTTAAAAAACCTCTACGAGCGCCCCCAGCCCGGTTTTTTACAACTGTCACAACGAGGTGCAATGTCCCATCGACATGTAACTCTCTATTGCTCTGTAGCAGCTTTGAGGTCTGATTTAAGAAATCCTCAGCAGACAGCTCATCCCTAGTTCTTTTGACCAAAAACAAAGAGTTAGTTAAAATTATGGCTCTCTAAACGTAACTGAACATAATCATCCGGGCCTACCCTACCATTAACGTCATCGAGCACTAACTGTATTCCCCGGTGTATGGCTTCAATAACCTGCTGAGCTGAATGTATTTGCTCAAGATTGACAAAACAAAATTCCTGACAATACACCGACTCCCCAAATCTGGATAATTCACGTTGCCAACTTCTCACTCTCTCCATATACACCTTGGTATTTTCGGGGTTACTTGGGGGTTCCTCTACGAGATCATTAGCGTCATCTTCTACATATTATGCTATTTGAGAGTCAGACTCTGAGGCGCCTCCATGAGGGTCATTGGGAGTAGAACGGGACCCGTCTAGAGAGCCCTCTGGGGAATTTGCTAAACCAGAGTCTGATTCTGCCTCCCCATTTTCAGACAAGCCAGTTTGAGAGCCTCCAGTAGGGGGCATCTCTTTTTGTTTTTTTTTCCTCATTACCTCTTTAGCCCTTTTTAAAATGTTTACAACAACCCGGGCCTGGAACTTTTTGGCAGCCATCTGTTTATCCCCCAAGTGCTGTCCCCCCTTTTGTTTACACATGAGCTGATGTGTACCCTGGAGGGTGCCCCTTTTACCCAGGCCCCTTTTCATGACTAGTTATGCCTGCTCAAAGCCACCCTTTCCAGCCCTCATGTCTTTCAGCATGGTTCTGAACAAAGCATCATATTTTTTCCCATTTCTTTCTAGAATCCCGTTCTTTTAGACTCCCCGAGGATACAGCATCCATTACTTTTCTGAGGGAAGCGTCAAACTCTTCCCAAATACTAGAATATGGGGGAGCTGTGACGAGGTTATGGTTTTGGGAGAATGGTTTGTCAGTTCTTGGTTTTTTATTCACAACCCCTAGAGCGCATGCTCCGGGTTTGTGAATGTGGGCATTTTCGCTCACAGTTTCCTCAGGGCTTGGTGTGTGGTGGCCGCTGAGGAACTAGACTGCTGGCTGTGTGATTGCAATACCTCAGCATCGCAGAAGCTTTTAGTCCTTGTTTTTTTAAACGCAGCCCCTAGAGCGCAGGCTCCGGGTTTGCACACATTCAGAACCCCTAGAGTGCATGCTCTGGGTTTGTGAATGTGGGTGTTTTCGCTCACAGTTTCCTCAGGGCTTGGTGTGGTGATGGCCGCTGAGGAACTGGAGTTGTGGTGGCATGGTTGTTTTTTACCAGAAACTTTTGTTTTGTCCTTGGTTTTGACATATATGAGGTTTGGACCGCCCGGATGCTTCAGCTGCACTCTTGTGCTGTTTTGCGTTGTTAAAGGTATCAAAGCAGATTCCTGGTTTGTTGGCAGTTCTGGAGGAGGTGTCCTTGTAGCTCTGACTACAGCATTGTCAGAAAAGTTGCCCAGGCCTGTGAGGGGGAAAAAACAACAACATTTTACAAAACTGAACTTTACCATCTCTCTCACCCACACCTATGTATTTACTTAAAATACAAAGCCTCATAGAACAACCAAACCAATAAGCAAAATATATTTACAGGGCTTCATCCATCCATCAGTCACTGATGCTGGTGAATTTTCCTTTTCAGCTGCCTCTTTACTTTTTCTTTTCAGCTTGTTTTCCCTCTGGTCTAAGGATCTCTCATGTTTTGACTGTACTGTCGAGCAAACAACAATATTATTATAAAACACATGAAACGGTCTTGTAAATTTGATATATATATAAATAAATATATATTCCTTCATTTCATTAGGGCGTTTTTCTATTTAAAAAGTCATAGCTTTACAACAAAATAATCCATTTCAGGCTGTATTTAAAAACCTGTGTTTGTTGTACATCTCATTTTGCAGAATAAAAACCAAAACTGCTTTTAAAAATCCATTTTGCACAAAAACCCTTGTTAGTTTGAAACACACATACCACCAGCTTAAAACCCACAGTTTGCAACCAAATACTTTTCAATAAACCCACATGCATTTAAAAGCCACCTGGTTGTTCTGTCCCCCAGCCATGTGTGTTTGGGGCCTTTGGTTTAGTTAGTAGCATTCCCCCCACCCCAAGTGCCTCAAACCCCATTTTTAAAAACCCATCACATTATGCACAGTAAAAAACCCTGTTAGTTTGAAACAAACCAAGTACTTAAAAAAAAAAAAACCCTTGCACAGGCCCCTCTCTCTCACACACACACAAAACAGCAGCTTTATAAAACACACCAAACCAAGTTAGCAGCCATATACTTTTCAAAAGCCTACATGCATTTAAAAGCCAGTTGCAAAAAAAAAAAAAAAAAAAAAAAAAAGTATTAAGCACAACTATAGTTAAAATGGTTTTTACCTTGGCCTGGTGGTGAAATGCAGTTTAAAGTTACTAGTTGCATGCTAAACAGATCACACTGCAATAAACATAGGCACCATTATTTACTAAGACAGCATGGACAAAGAGTGGCATTATATAATATATAGTTTCAGAGTTAAAGACAGCAAGTCTTACCTCTTTTTACAGTCCAGCAGCTATCCAAGAAAGTTTTATGTTGAAAAGTACAAGGGCCAGCAAACCTGAGGTTTTTATACCATCTTAGCCCATTGTTTCAAACAGACTTCAACACAGTTGCTAACAGATTAATTTAATGACCCCTCCCATAGCATTCCCTTTTGTGATCTGGGGTAGTGAAACCATGTTGTCTGCACAACAGGGCTTTTTTTTTCCCCTCCTTTAAGTTAAAATACATTTGTGGCTTTCTTACAGTATTAAACAGTACCCATTTCCAAGTGGGGGGCCCTTTTGTAGATATCAATGAATATCTTGGGGCTTGGTTGTTTTTTAAAACATGTTTCTTTCATGCTTAAAGTTTGGGGGGTGGGGTTGTTTCCTAGAAAGAATGACCCATAGCATTCAACCAACTCCTGGGCCATATTTAAACTGTCCAATAGCATTCCACCAACTCCTGGGTCCTTTAAACTGTCCAATAGTGCTCTACCAACCCCAAGGGTTATATTTAAACTGTCCAATAGCATCTGTGAATTCCTGAGGTTTAATTTCATTTCATATTAAGCAGAACTCACCATCCACCCCCACCCACCCCTTACTATGGGTGCACTCCCACCAAATGTAACCCTATAGCAACAAGGGTAAGTAATTGCAGTCACCCTGACTATTCAGTGAGGGGTGTGTGTGGTTAAACCCATTCAGATCAATAGACTAAGTATAGCTCAACCCTTGAGAGGGCCACTTAGGGATCTGGGGCAAAATTAATATTCGGTCCTGCTAGTAAAGGCAGTTCTATGAGATAGGTATATCTCCATATTAACTCTATTGTCTAAACTAGCCTTGTTTGTTTTATTGTAAGCACATCTTTAGGATTTTTCCCCCTCCCACAACATACATTTCAGCATTTTGCTATAAATGGGTCTCTTTTACACACACACACACACACACACAAAAACACAAGAGCTAATTCTCACAAACAATTTATTTTTTATTTAAAAGACATACAGCTCCTTGAAAACAAACCAAACTGCTTCATTAAAACTTTTTAGCTCACTTAAGGGCCAAAGGCCTTCTAACAAAACACAGATAGTCACAAAAATGTTTTTTTTTCTTTTTTAATTTACAGCTACCAAGTTTTATATCACATGTTTGTCCCCTCACTGTTCTCTAACTTAATCCTTTTAGATTTCTTACAAATAGTCTTTTTCTTAAGCAGGGTTCTGTAACTCTTTGTGCGGACTAGACGGTCAATATAACGCTGTAAGCAGGCATCTTCCGGTTTCGTCATTTTCTTTAGAACACGGTCAGGGTTTACACTGAATTGCACAGTATTTATCAAGGTCACCCCTTGTGGTAAATGTTCTTGGGTTAGGCACAGACATTACATACCATAACCTATGGCAATAACAGTGTTGAATAAGCTTTCCAAACACAGCTCAGCACACAGGCCCCAGAGCTTGCAGTTTATATCCACTGAAGTCCAAGTCACACAGTCATGGTGCCTTTGGCCTGGCGCATCTATGACACAGTCCTCACAATCTTCAAAAAGCTTTTCCGTAAGGCAGTGTTTAAGGATAGCATAAACAGCAACACGTACAATAGTCCGCATGACTTTTTTACGCTCACGACGTGGCACTGGCTCAGTTAGTTCTATGTCGAGCCGCCTCCTAAACTCCTCATAGCCATTATCCTCAGAGTCCTCTTCAGCAACTTGTATCGGCGTTGAGCAAAAACATGGTGGGGCCGGTTCATCTTTGCTGCTTGATGCAACGCTGTCCAGGGCCTCTGGGTCCTCTAGAAAGGCATTGTCGAGCTGTTGAGAAATTTTCAGAAAAGAAAACGTGTAAGCACCCCCACTGCTTGTTTTTTAATTTACACAGCCCCCGGTTCCTAACCCATTACCCACCCCTCCTCGACCGCTGCTTCTTAATCATTCATTTACCTGAGCGCCGTCTTTTCCGTTCGCCTTGTCCGCCGGTGACTCCCCCAAGCCGCAATCACCTTCCACCTCTGAGGGGGTGGACAAAGAGAGACCGCCATGCTCACCGGGCTGTCTCACGAGGGTTTTGGGGTCGGGTTCCGGTGTAGCCAGCAACAGCTGGGCCAAAGGGCTCCCCTCGGTCGCTCCCTCCTCCTCCTCGGAACTGTCACTGATATAGCGCTTTCTCCACACAAGTCCAAAGGTGCTTGGGGCTAAAACAAAGTCTGAAGTTCTCACGGGGGTGGTCAAGGAGTCCATGTTTCCTCTCAGCAGCCTTTCCGCGATTTCAAAAACACGTGTCCTTAGTAAGAGATGACCGCATCCTTTGTCTGGTGCTGGGACTTATGGGGTAATGGTGCTGCACTCTGATTGGCAAAGGGCCTTGGGAGGAGTTCTTAGTGGGGTCACACGACTCACTTCCGGAGGGGTCACTCCAACCCGGAAGTCACCCTGATTAATCAAAAACTCCTCTCGGGGCGGTCCTGTCAGGACAAAACCCCTCCTGATTGGTAGAGGGTGGTGGGGGGAGTTCTTATAGGGGTCACATGACACACCTTGCTTCCAGTCAGGTGGCACCTTTACCCCGGAAGTAATACCCCCATGGAGCGGGATTTCCTGTGACAGGTGGGAGGGACCAAGTGGTCAAGTGGCGGGGCTTAAGGGGTCAATGGGAGGGGTTAGTGTTTGATTGACGGTAGGGCCCTTATACTACTTATGTTTCCCCTGCCCTCTGAGTATATCCCCCTAGAAGGCTGTTGTGACCCCTTTACAGCTCCCTTATACTGTTGGAATAGCATAAAGGGCCCACAGCAGAGTCTGGACGCTATCCCTAGGATTTTATTCCTAGTTCTTCCAGAAACTACCTGTGTGATGATAGACAAATCACCTGACCTCTGCATGCCTCATTTTCCCCATCTAGGCTTAGAAATACTCCTGTGAAGTAGGCAAGATTTTCTTCACCTGACAACTATTGATAGTGTCCGCAAGGAGGAGATGGCCTCACATGTGCAGAAAAATGGATAAGACATTGATTCCAAGTTACAAGAATAGGTCTGTGTATTCAGAACACAGCGGAAGTTGGTTTGATATAGTGGAGGCCCTCCTAATAGTTCTAGATGGCTTCAAAAGACTAGTAAGTGAGAGTCTTTGTTTGTAGTCCAAGAGGAGGGTCCACAACTTCACCAAATGTGCCCAAACCTCTGTATTCAAATGTTAATGCTCATGACCAAAGCATGCTCTTTACTATATGACCAGTGCCACAGCACATCATACAATACAACTGATCCTGGCGAATAAACCTCTAATAACCCCTTGAGACCTTTTTTCCCTTTCTCTTGCAGAAAGAGGATGGCCTGAAAGAATAAAAAGGTACCAGGTCAGCAGAGGAAGCAAGATAAAGGTACTTTGTTAACCAATACAGTCATCTCCAGCTGACTACTTATCCTTTGACCTGTAATTATTTGGATTCCAGTTTGGACCCTTTTTCATGTTATCTTTTACTTACATTTCAGGTACTTTTACCTACATTTGTATATTACATATGTGAAAGATCAGTATCTTCCTTGTCTATTTTTATGAATGAGAAATCACCTATTTTGAGGTTTGATAGTGCAAGTCTATTTTTATTCTTAGTGGGTGACATTTTCTTGCATACAGAGGACTGGAACAAGTACTATGAAAAACTGAAGTTGCACTGAAGTCCTCAAAATATGGCTTAAATTAGACTTAAGTGCTGCATAGGCATTTTGCTGGCCCTCTGTCTAGGGGTGAATTTCACCCCAAATGTTTAACTTTTTTGTCACTATAAAATAGATTGTGTTTTACAGATATTTTAGCCTTTTGTCATTGCAGTTGGACCAACATTGCTCTCTGAAGGAAAAACAAGCCTCATTTAAATAACAGAGGGGTTCCAAGATTTTTGGGGACCTCTTAGTTGATCTCATTAAAAGGGACAGTGAGTACCCCACAAGTAGAAAATTGCTTTTAATTCTCCAAAATAAACAGAATTACATGTGATTAAAATCCAAGATAATCTGTTATATTTCCCTACAAAAATCTCGTACAGGCCTTATCTATGTACATGCTGTCACAGTGTCTTGGGTAGCTCACAACTGAGAGAGCCAATCTCAGGTCAGACTGTCAAAAAATACGACAGACCCCCCAAACTGGTGGCATATTCTATAACTAGACTCCACCAAACCAGTAAGAAGCATGCACTCCTGGATTACAATTTTACTCTTACCATGGAGCCACAGACAGTCCCTTTTATACTCTCCACCCCCTCTTTACCATCCAGACAAACTGGACTTTGTGATGAAAGGTATTAAAATAAAAAAATCACATTAGGTCACTCCTGACACCAAAGGGCCAATCACTTATGCCAGGTCAACAGATGCTCTTCATCTTACACCAAAGACAACGACAACGCTGGCAGCCAATTTATCTATTAAACTAACTAAGCTAACAAAAGCTTATGCTCAAATAAATTTGTTAGTCTCTAAGGTGCCACAAGTACTCCTTGTTCTTTTAACTAATGGTTTGTTAGCTAAGAAAAATAAATGAGTTATTGAGAGGTTAAAACAGATAAAATACATTTCAGATGAAGCATAGTTTGTAAATCCAAATGATTAGCAGAGGTGTACTAATCTGCCGGTTTTCCATACATCTCTCAGGGTTACCCAAACAGCTTTGGGGCTGTCTGTCTTATATCAGGAACACCAAAAGTGTCCAAACAGCTCAGAGATCCAGTATTGCTCCCAGGGTTCATTTTATAGCTGTTTTCCCTGGAAACTGTCTGTCAAGTGTTCCCATCACAGCAGGAGCTCTCCCTTTGTTGACTAAATGCAGAAAAAGTTTGTGGATTTTCCCTTGTTGAACACAATGACCCGTGCTTTGAAGTTAAAATGCTTCTTCATTTACAGTTCCAAGGCTCTGATACTGTTTAATGGGCAACTATACATAATGCATTTAGTTACAGCCATCCAGAAAATCTTTCATTAGTTTCCTGAACAATGTGATAGCCAGAAACAATCCTTTATTAAGCAACAGAGGGTCCTGTGGCACCTTTAAGACTAACAGAAGTATTGGGAGCGTAAGCTTTCGTGGGTAAGAACCTCACTTCTTCAGATGGCATCTGAAGAAGTGAGGTTCTTACCCACGAAAGCTTACGCTCCCAATACTTCTGTTAGTCTTAAAGGTGCCACAGGACCCTCTGTTGCTTTTTACAGATTCAGACTAACACGGCTACCCCTCTGATACTTGAATCCTTTATTAGTTTCCATGAAGTTTACACATCAGACACCTCCTCATCTTAGCATTAATACATACTTTTGACATAACACTAAGTCAAAGGATAGCAATCACAGAAAGATAGGCAAATCAAAACCATTACATTCCTTTGAACTATTCTAACATACAAGTGAATTGATACACTTAACACCTCTTTGAGACTCAGATACAAGTTAATTGTTCCGAGACTCTGACCTGAGCTGGCTTCTCAGTGTCACAGAGCTGGTCTGTCAGTGTCACACATGCAATATGCCTTTCTAGATAGAGCACATTTGTGAGAAAATGTTATCTTCTGAGAACTCTCTAAGCCACAGAATCAAAGACTGAAACAGAAAGGAAGGGAAAGGAATCTGAACTTGATCTCAAATTCATAATTATGAAAAAATATTGACATTGGCACCCCTGTGGCTTCTGGAACTTTACATTGTGTAGTACAGTAAAAAAAAAATACCACTCTGAGTTTAAAAATGTTGCCTTTCCAAGCAGCCACAACCTCTGGGGAAATAAAGAGGATAATGAAGGTCACAATAACAATCTGAAAGCTAAAAGAAACTGCATCATTACCACCTACAAAAGGTAATATTTCTTTTTGCTCAGTCTCCTCTGCAGTCACAGAAAGCAGCAGATTTTGAGAAATGTTGCACTTTTCCCTTTGCGTTGGTCTACGACGAGCCCCTCAATGGACTGGTCTGAAAATACAGAATACAATGAGATGCAAAGACAGCACCCAAGAGGGAAGCAGAGCCATTTGAAAACACATTTAGTCAATTTTAAGAGGCTGGGACATATGAGGACTAGATCTCTTGTAGTATTAGTAATTGCAGATTGTTTGCTTTATTATAAAGTAAGAAAACACTATAATTTAGAATATTAGAAAAATGTCTACAAAAGCATAGGCCCTTTTACTTCCTGTGATCAGGCAGAATGTGAAATTGTCAAGAATCCTCATCACATGTCTCCGATGAAGATGACTTGGGTGTTTCCTTCATAGAGCCCTATAAGAATGGAAAAGATCAGCTGAGTGGGGTGAGGAACAACAGTATGGGCCTGAAACAAAACCCATTGAAAAAAATGGAGTCTTTCCATTGACCTCAATAACATTTGAGTGATCTCACATGATTATTTTTTAGTTACATTAAAAAAATTTGGGAGCACCAACTTAGGCAGTTTGCGTTTACATAAAAACAATGTTTAAGTAATCATGGAAATTAAAGATTGAACAAATTAATTACCCTATTGCCCAGGAGTGATAGCTTATTAAGCTAAGCCTCAAATTAGAAATACTTAGACTAGGGATCGGCAATCTTTGGCACACGGCCTGCCAGGGTAAGCACCCTGGCGGGCCGGGCTGGTTTGTTCACCTGCCGCATCCGCAGGTTCGGCCGATCGCAGCTCCCACTGGCCGCGGTTCGCCGCTACAGGCCAATGGGGGTGGTGGGAAGCAGCGCGGGCCGAGGGATGTGGGGAGGAAGGGAGGTAAGTCCTGGGGATAGACTGAGGAGATCCTACCCTAAGTTACAGGTTATATGGTATGAGCCCTGAAACCCCCTCACTAGAACCAAGTAAATTCTTGTTATAGGAGACTATGGGTGATGGGCAGATGGTGCCCCTCCCCTCTGCTAATGTTTAATAAAATTTGTGGGCTACTGCTTAATTCCATGCATTTGTCTGTTCACATTTTGCCATTGTGTCTGCATCAAGTCTTCTCAACACTGTTGTCCGCGGAGCTGCCTCTGTCCATGCTTGTGGTAGTTGTATTTCAGGAATGGAGTGAACTCTGTGTGTGTGTGTGGCTTGGTACTGATACATGTAATTATACACCCCTAATGTCTAACTTTTGGCCAAATACAGTATATTTTTTGTTACCAAAGCTGTATAACAGTGGTGAAATGTTTTTGTGATTTTTCCCCCCCATTCTGTTTTGGGCAGTTTTGAATTCCCATCATGTTATTCTTCTACATAGTTTTAGAAAACTCATCATGATTTGCAACAAAGTGTGTGAAAAGCCTATTTTGCTTGGAATTTATGTAAAGATGTATTTAATATATCAGTTATAAGTGCTGTTTCACTTTAAAATATTAACTAGATGTACATTCCATAAGTTATTTTATTTTAAATAACATACAAGCCCCCCTGCCCCACACAAAAACAAAAAAATTCAAAAAAACCCAACAACAACAAAAACTTATGTTAAAAGAGTATAGTTTAGGTTGCAAAATCACTCCAAATTTAGTAAGATCTTACTTTGGTCCTCTTGTGAATATATATTTTGTTACAGCCTTTAATTACTACTTTCCCACAAGACTCCTGTCTCATTTAGTGCAACACAGGATGGACAGAGTACAGGGAATCAAGTTGTTGGCCCAGAACTTATTAACTGTATTATCCAAACCCTGACTTGAATGCAGAATTATCAATATCTTCATGGTCTTTTCTAGGATGCTCATCATTGTAATATCTGAGTGCCTCATAAATATTAATGGAATTATTTTACACCTCCCCAGTGATACGAGACAGCCAAGCTCTCTGCTCCCTTAATTCTCAGAGCAGAGTATGCTGCTATTGCTGCTGTTTTGGTGATGGCACAGGTCCAGCCTTAAGTTAGAATGTTCATGCTCAGTTATTTTGGCTTGCTGCCAAAAAAAAAATTACTAACAGAAGAGAAATTTTGGTTTTCAACACATTAGAACTCCATTAAATCTTCACAACGTTTCATGGGACAAAGTAAAGGTACTTCTCTGGCCCTACTTCTTTCTTCCTATCATATTTCAAAGGCCTGTTGGAATCTATGGATGTTAGTGTGCTTCTCAAAACAAAATTAATAATAGAAGAATTTTAATAATGGATTTTATTAGGGACACTTCCAGCTCCTGTTATAATAATATGCACCATAGTTCTTGTCTAATATTTTCTAGTATATGCAATAAAATGTTATTAAGGTAATAATTCAGAATCTTCAGTTCTGGAGGGGAATATTCCAATTTAAGGTCTGATTCAAAGTCTGTTGAGTTAATAGGAGTCTTTCCATTGATGTTAATGAGCTTTAGATTGGAGCCCTCAGTCTGAAATCATACGAGTTTGTCTTCTTTAATAATGATTCATTTACAGTACACAGTGACATGTGTAATTTTGTACTAACTTTGTACAATCTAACCCTGCAGCTGATGGTCAATTTTCTTCTCACCACCTCTAGCCACTCTGGGGTGTGCCTGCAGCTGTGAGACTCAGATGCTGTGTGTGTTTATTTTTTTTCCCTGGCAATAACATTTGGAAATGTTACTAATATTCTGGCAGGCTCCAAAGCTAATAGTTGTAGCAGATGTGGGAAACCTGGCAGGTTGCTCTGGTAGCATTGTGCTGTTGAATTGTTTCTCACATTGTGTGTATTTCTTTTACCCACCTTTAAGAACAGAAGATATTATTCCCTTTTATATTTGTGATTGAAGGTCATGCAGCAATATATTTTATATATCATACCCTCCTCTATGAAACAATTATTTTCTTGTAAATACTCAGGCCCACTCCCTTGAATTTACCATTTATACAAAGTGAATATAAACCACCACGAAAAAAGGACCATTTTACATCCACTTAATACTCCTTTTACAGAAGTTGCAGGGCAACAAATAATCAGGCCCTGAAGGTCTCTTGAGCTATTTCTGTAGGATTATCATGTGTGTCTAGATTAGCTCATTCCAAAGTAAATGCCTGCCAAAGATCTTTAGAGTTCATTTGAAAGAGTTTCTTCCAACATCGGAAACTAAGGAGAGTAAACCAGTCTAAAGCATCAAATGTGGTAAGATGGCAAAGGACATATTTAGGACACACCTTAAGGTTGCCACCAACACAACTTCCACATCACATGATAACATGGACAACACTTGGGAAAAGGAAAAAAAAAGGTGACCTAGAGAAACATTTTGTAGAACAATAGAGAAAGAAGCTAAGTCTATGACCATGACATTCCATAGCCTGACCAGCCAGCACAATAAATGGTGGAAACTGGTGAACACCCTTGGCATGTGAGGTGCAGGAGATTAAAAAAAATAGTGTGTCTATATATGAGAGAGAGAGAGAGAGAGAGATGGTAGCAGATGAATAGCTTCATATGACCTCATTGCATAATTATTCCCATGTGGTAATATAAAACCATCCTTAGAGAAAAGAGGTTAAGTGTAGCCCAAGGTCATACAGCAAGTCAATGACAGAACCAGGACTAGAATTTGGGTATTCCCTTCTTCCAGTCTTCCATAATTTAGGAGATATCATATGGAAATATGGTCTAGATTAAATTGCTATAAAGTGGATGCACGAGTGGTTGAAAAACTGTACCCAAAGAAGAACAGGAGTACTTGTGGCACCTTAGAGACTAACAAATTTATTAGAGCATAAGCTTTCATGGACTACAGCCCACTTCTTCGGATGCATATAGAATGGAACATATATTGAGGAGATATATATGTTCCATTCTATATGCATCCGAAGAAGTGGGCTGTAGTCCACGAAAGCTTATGCTCTAATAAATTTGTTAGTCTCTAAGGTGCCACAAGTATTCCTGTTCTTCTTTTTGCGGATGCAGACTAACACGGCTGCTACTCTGTAACCTGTACCCAAAGAGTAGTTAGCAATGGTTTACAGTCAAACTGGGAAACCGTGACTAGTGGTGTTCTGCGGGTTCAGTATTGGTTCTGGGACTAGTCAATATTTTCCTTAGTGACTTGGATAATGGAGTGGCGAGTATGCTTATAAAAACTATGGCTGACAGTAAGCTGAGAACTGGTCTAAAATCAACAAGGTGAAATTCAATTAAGACAAGTCCAAAGTATTCCACTTAGGAAGGAAAAATCAAATGTCCAACTGCAAAATGGGGAATACCTGGCTAGGGGATAATACTGTAGAAAAGCATCTGGGGGTTAGAGTGGATCACAAACTGAACATGAGTCAACAATATGATGCAGTTGTGAAAACATCTAACATAATTCTGGAGTGTATTAAAATGGGTGTCATAAATAAGACACGAAAGGTAATTGTCACGCTCCATTTGGCACTGTTGAGGCCTCAGCTGAAGTACTGTGTCCAATGCCAGGTGCCACACTTTAAGAAAGTTGCGCACAAATTGGAGAGAGTCCAGAGAAGAGCAACAAAAAATGATGACAGGTTTAGAAAAACTGACCTATGAGGAAAGGTTAAAAAACTTGGTCATGTTTAGTCTGGAGAAAAGATAGCTGAGAGGGAACCTGATAATGGTCTTCAAATCTGTTGTAAAGAGGACAGAGATCAATTGTTCTCCATTTCCACTGGAGGTAGGACAAGAAGTAATCTGCAGCAAGCATAAGCACAACTCCATGGGTGCTCTGGGACTGGAGCACTCACAGGGAAAAATTGGTGGGTGCTCTGCACCCATCGGCAGCGCCCCGCCCCCCACCCCAGCTCACCTCCACTCCACCTCCACCTCCTCCCCTAAGAGCGCCACGGCTCTGCTTCTCCTCCCTCCCAGCGCTTTCCGCCGTGAAACAGCTGATTCATGGCGGCAAGTGCTGGGAGGGAGGGGGAGGAGGGGGAGGAGGGGGAACACAGCGTGCTCGGGGAAGAGCCGGGGCCAGGGCAGAGATTTGGAGAAGGGGTCCAATAGGGGCAGGGAGGAGGCAGGGATTTTGGGGAAGGGGTTGGGATGCGGGCAGGCCAGGGGCAGGAGAGGGCGGGGTGGGGCTGGGAGCAAGCTACACTGGCGCCTGGAAAAGTTGGCACCTATGGCAGCAAGAGATATTTAGGTTAGATATTAGGAAAAACTATAAGAGTAGTTACACTTCCAAAGGAGGGTTGTGGAATCCCCTTCACTGGAGGTTTTTAAGAACAGGTTGGACAAACACCTGTCAGGGATGGTCTAGATTTACTTGGTCCTGCTTCAGTACAGGGGGCTGGTCTTGATGGCCTGTTGAGGTCCCTTCCAGTGCTACATTTCTATGATTTTATGATTCTATGTAGGGTGACCAGATGTCCCAATTTTGTAGGGACAGTCCCGTATTAAAAATAAAAGCCTTTTACCACATGAATACAAGGCCTAGATGCTTTCCTTCTACCCATCTGGGTGTTTTGTGCTTATCTAAGATGAAACCATGCTTATTCTCTTCTATTCAGTTATTGATAGAGAATAGAGAAAGTAGTTTCCAGGTTGGACAAAAAGGTGATATTCATCCAACTGATTTAAACTTTATTGAACAGAATTAGTTTGTCAGCTCTTTTTTCTCTCAACTGTGTAGGGGAAAGACACAAATATTCTATCTCAGAGAAACTCAGAACTGAAATGGAAAGTGAAACGGTAATCACTTCCAAACATATTTGACTTCATAATGTACATTTTTAGTCTTGTCCTGAGAATGGCAGCTGAAGTTTCCTTTTCATGTAAATATAGCTGCAAAACAACTCACCTGGAATTTATTATTTTGTCACGAACACCATCATTGCAGCATGTAGTATAATCCATATGGGTACCTTCACCTCATAAATCAACACCTGAATCAGGTTGACTTGCTTTAGAGAACCATCAGAAACTATTTGACACAACATGCCTATTTCACCTCAGCCTGTTTTCTTTAACTCAGGAACATCACCTTGTTAGTATATTCATATAATAATATCCTCACTGAGAGTACATGAATTCATTTATGATGACTTGAGAGTACTGCACCTAGTGTAACTGCAACTAAAAGTTTACAAGGATTTGTCTGTGTAACAGTAAAACTGACAGTTTTTCCATTTAGACACAAGTTCTTGGCTTCCAATTGTACAACTGTTTCCCTGCAAAGTAACTGATTGATACAAATTGTGATCAGACTCTGTGGATTTTTAATCTAGACATACTTGGACTGACTGGTTGTGGATTTAACCTTCCCTCTCAGCTCTGTACAATGTGTCACATTGTATTTATAATTAATATAATCAGATTTGTGGTTATCACCAGTGATTGGAAAAATGCAGAAGGACTGGAAGTTAAGTTCAAATAAACACTTAAAGGTTTGGATGCTTATCTGAACCTGTGACATCCAACAAATTAGATTTTTTTTTCTAAAACAGCCTCTAACATTCTGGTGCTTCACTTGCTACCAAAACCAGAATGTTTCCCAAACTTTTTAAAGGACCCTATCCTGTTCCCTTCGGAAAAAAATACATGAGAGTTTTCTCACTGAATTCAGTGACAGCAGGATCAGGCCTTTGTGCCTCAAATAAAAAGTTTTGTTGTTGTTGTTGTGGGACATAAGCAGGGCCAGATTAATACAGGGGCTTTAAGGGCTGCAGCTCAGGGCCTCAGGCAAAGGGGGGCCCCGCAGGCCTGCTGGCTGGATGCAGCCCGCTACTTATTTTCATCTGGCCCACAGCAAGTCTCCGCACCATGGGCCAGACACTGGTCCCTGAACCTTGGTGCCTCCCCTCGGGCCTGGAGCTGCATGCGCTGGCTCGCTGATGTGCCCCTGCAGCCCCTACGTGAAGGGCATTCAGGGAATCTCTGCGCACTGCCCCCGCCCCCAGCGCTGGCTCCGTAGCTCCCATTGACCGGGAACCCCAGCTAATGGGAGCTGCGGGGGTGGCACCTCCACCTGCGGATGGACCACACAGAGCGGCCTGGCCCCTCTACCTAGGGACAGGACATGCCAGCCATTTCGGGGAAAAGAGTAGCGCGGAGTCAGGGCAGGCAGAGATCCTGCCTTAGCCCTGATGCGCCACCGACCAGGAGCTGCCTGAGGTAAGCGCCTCCTGTCCGTAGCCTGCACCCCACACCCCAATCCCCCGCCTCAGCTCTGAGCCCACTCCAAACCACCAGGGGCCCCACAGAATCTAATAGCCCCGGGCCCACAGAAGAGTTAATCCGGCCCTGCACTTAAGTAATATATTTGATCATTCCAGTCATACACATTGCAAAAATGTTCAATATTTCTTTGCAAAATTACTTTTGATTTTAACTTTTGTCCCAAGAACTCTCTTAAAAATTATTTTTGTGTCACCTAATGTAAAGCAGACCACCTAGGATCCTCCTGTAATGCTTGTTGTGTCATTCCTCTGACTCACCAGTTTGAGTCCTCACTGAAGACTTAAATGGACAATGTGATGGCAGCAAATTTTCAGATCTTGATCCCTCCAGCTGTGGGGATTGCACTCTGTGATGAGAGCAATTATTCCCAGAAGGAAGAAAACTGGATTTGTTTTTATTCTAGCTGACAGTGCACGTGCTACTGTTGAGAAGGAGCAAACATCAGCTAGGTAGCAATCTATTTCTCCTAGAAGGCACAACTCTCAATTCTCTCTCAGTACTGACCAAAATTTATCTTGTTCTGTGTAAATCTCCTGTTATCTTACTTCTATTATTTACATTGGAATTGCTTCAACATTACATTCTCGCTCACATTTGGGTTTGGTCTACTGTTCTGAGGCATGCCAGCAGGCATTATATTCTGGGAGAGATATTTCAGACCGAGGATTTCTAAAAACAAAAAAGCAAATGCATAACTTCTTTACATATTTACATTTAATATTTGTAATGTATGTATTATAAATAAAATATGGATCTGCAAACATACTCAAAATCATATAATCTCTTAAATGCAATGGGACAAATTCTCTATTGGTGTAAAATGACTCAGTAACTTGAACGCTGTCAGCTGCCAATATATATCCACAGAGAATTTGGAGAATGAAAGGACATTTTTGGAGGGGTAATGAAGAAAGCATTCTCTTCTAGTTGATACTACAGGGGAAATTCTTGTAGGCAGAATGGAATTAAAAGCATGAGGATAATGGAGAGAAGAAACATGATTATTCAAAAAGTCATCAAGTACTTTCTCCAATTTATAATTCATGTCAAATGAACCTCAAAAGGTATGGAATCCTGGTTCAAGTTGGATAAGCACCCCAAAATGATTATACTTATAGGAAGCTTATTTGAACTATCTGAACTTCTTGGATTTACAAAGCTGGGCTGGAAATCTCATGAGAATAAGATGGAACCTCTCAGCAGTGGAAGGGGAGAACCAGGTTATCTACAACTGTGTCTTATTTAACTTGGCTATTTCAATAACATTTTAATAATATGATTCTTAAATCAAACATGATTTATGTATAGTATAGGTTCTTCTAATTTGTCTTTTAGATGTAACATGTTTCAGAAGAGATTTTTCTTTTAGATTTTATTAATAGATGTTTTAAAATAAAAGTAAAATACCACTGTGACAGAATTTGAATGCAGTAGCTTTATGATACATAATTAGGTATTCAACTCCCTTCAAAATGCACATGCTATACAGAGCTAATTTTGTTCCACTACTTTAGTAAGATTGCTTTGGACCTAAAGGAGTTGGAACAACTTGTTCATTAGCTCATTTGGACACACAAATGTCATTCATATGAAAGGTTCCTGCTTTGCTTAAATTTCATTATGCAACTTTCTCTAGCAATATGTATTCAAGACCATATGATTTTACTTTCAAGAAAAAAAATCCCACCTCAACCCACTCCAACTGGCTCTTATTCACCCACTAAAATCTTTCCCAAAACTCTGGGCTTAGAAAATTTTGCTCTTGCTTACACTCACATAACTCCAGAGTACCTTCCCTGGAATTACTCTGGGTATATTTCAGTGCAATTTGGAAGCAGAATTTACACTAAGGACTTGCTCCTGTAAATTGGTGAGCACTGCAGACTGATCCAGCAAAATGCTTAAGCATGTACTTATCTTTAAGCATATGCATATGCATAGTCTTGTTGACTTCAAAAATACTACTCCCGTGCTTAAGTTTAAGTGTATGCTTAAGTGTTTTGTTTGTTTGAGCTAGAGTGAGACTAAGCCTTAAACAATCTAGTATGTTAGGTTCTTGTTGTCGTCAGCATTAAGGCATCCCCTCATTTTAAGCAATATGTCCAAGCATTTGCTTTTTGAAGGTGTCAATTGGACACACATTTCAAGCAATAATCTTGTTTTAGAGAAATATCCAAAATATCTATACATTGACTTATATCCTGACCAAAAAATAAAATAAAAGAAAATAAAATAAAAGATTATGTCTTTGAAGAGCTTATCTGCTGTATATATTATTATTCCTGAGGATATTCTGCACCAATACATTAAAAATGATGCACACAATATTTTAAAATTCTGGAAAATTCTGAAAATTTTATGTCAATAAATAAATGTGGCTCCAGCATGGCAGTGGGGAGCACAGGCCACTGGCTTCATTGAGGTGGTAGATCATCCTGCAACCCCCACCTCCTCTGGTACAGGGACTCGGCAGTGAGGCTGCACCTGACAGTGCAAGGGCTGGGCCTGCCCCAGAAACACCCTGGGGCCCTGCCCTTCTATGCCAGGTGTGGGTAGGTAGGCTCAGCCCAGCAAGATCCAAGTATGGAGGAGCTTAGTGTGGGGGGACCCAGGTGTGGGGGTGAGAGGTTTCTGTGTGGGGCAATCTGGGTGCAGGCGAGTCAGTGGGATATCTAGATGCAAAGGGGCTCGTTGGGGGGTTCTGGGTGCAGGGGTAATGAGACTCTGCAGGGGATCCAGGTAAAGGTGGTTGGGGCTCAGCAGGGGGGTCTGGGTGTGGGGAGATGGGGCTCGGTGGAGGAGGGTTTGGAGGGTCTGTGAGAGGCTCGGGGGCGGGGTCCAGATGCTGGGAAAGTGGGGCTTGATGGGGTGGGGGTCCAAGTGCAGCAGATTGGGGATCAGGGGGTGGTGTTGGGGGTTCGTCGAAGGGATCCAGATGTAGGGGGATAGGACTTGTCAGGGTGAGGGTTCAATGGGCCTGCTTAATGGGGAAGCCCCAGCTGCTGCTGAGGAGATGCCGCTTGCCGGGTTCCTTCTTTCCCTGCAATTCCCCTATCCCCTTTTTTTCTCCATTCCCCTCCCCTCATTCCCACCTTCCCCTCCCTCTGCCCTATTCCACCTCCTTCCTTCCCCACTGCCTCTTCCCCCTCCTTACCCCCCCCTTCCATCATTTCCTCCATCCCTCCTTACCCAGCCTCACCACAGGCACTAAGCGTTGCAAAGAAAACAGGAAGACTCCCAGCACACAGAAGGGGAACATGACTGGCACTAGGACCCAGGAGGCTGTGTTCACCTGTGGAGTCAGCGGGAGCCCAGATGCAGCCTCCTTCAGCTGGGCAGCTCTGTGCTTGCAGAAACGATGGGGAGGGGGGCAGTGGCACGTAATCCTGTGTGCCCCCCATGCCTCACCTCTGCTTGGAGGGGGGCAATCCCCCCAAAAACTGCACCCATGGCCATATCCCTCACCCTTCCACACTGCACAGCTTACCTTTGCTTCCCTGCCCTTTTCTGCAGGGAAGCACAGGAATTCTGCAGGAGGACATTTTCTGCAGGCATGCAGTCCTGCAGAATCCCCCCAGGAATAATACATATACATAAAAATCAATGCACGAGAAAATTTTGTTCCTGTACTATATCCAATGCCCATGTTGAAAGTTCAACCCTAAAGAAAAATGCTTGAACAAAGATAATTTCTGAATTTTAATCATGGGGTTTTGTCAATGTGGCAGAGCCATTCAACAAAGAGATATATATGATTGTGGTAAATATAATAAAATCACAAATAAAATATTCCCCATATTCCAACAGCTTCACTTATATTATTCTACAAAACACGCAATTCTCCTTTATGAACTAATTCTCTCATACAACAAAATATATAGGAAACTTTTATTTACAATTCCTCTACATTTCCTCAAAGAGAATTTTAGCAAAGACATACAAAACTGTGATTTTCTTTTTCATAAAAAAATATAAAATCTACTACTTTATATTCATTCAGGTTCCCAGAAAGATTTGCTCCATAGCCTACTGGTCTGCAGACTGCTCTGCAATATGAAAATAAACATCTGCAGGCTTTTGCTAATCTTGCAAAGAAACATAGGGGAAATTTACTTTCAGAATGTACCTGACACAAAAAACTGAACAAAATCAGAACTCTGGAGCAGATCCTCAAATAATGTAAATCAGTGGACCTGGCCAAATTCCTCCATGACATCTGACTTATGGGAAATCTTGTCACTCCATTACCTGTGATGGTCATATCCTTGGGTCTCACAAATAAGGAGTGAGATAATAATGAAATCTAATCTCAGTCTGACATTCGCATCAGAATTTTTTCTATTTCACTTTTTTCCTATGCTAATGAGAAGTAGGCTATTGCCTATAAAGATCTCTGTAGCTATATATTCTTTACGATGTGATTGCCTGCCCTAAATGCCCATAGACAAGTGTGCAAACACGGCCCTCCTGAGTGAATCTAATGTCTCCAGAACATTTGGCCTGATTCTCCACTACCTGGCACCTTGTGGGTGTCTATTACACCTGTGCAAAGTATTTTTCTTAAATATCTGTTAAATTAGAATTCTCCACTCACAGTGTGGGACAGGCAATTTGATTTATTTTGCAACAGAATAAATGACTATATAAAGTGAACGGTAGTGGAGAATCAGGATTTCTGTCTTAATATTTGAACACAGAAATAAATGTGTTTGGTGATATAGTCAATGGCAAACACTATGAATGTATATGTCAGGGGTGTTAACAGTAAACATTAAGAAATGTATGGCAGTAACTATTTTAGTGTCCAAAACAGTTAATTTGAGAAAATGGAAAACCTCCCTCATACATAGACTGGCTTAATGAGCTCTCTACTATATTAATGGGAAGAAGAAGAAGAAAAACAAAAGACTGTCTAATAAAAACATTTGGAAAAAAATATGAGGCTACCTGGTGACACATAAAACTATTGCATACTGTTGCAATCTCATATCTTTTAGTCCCCAATACTCATAGGTTATGTTTTCATTTATTTATCTGTTTAATCACTAATAATTAATGCCCTGTGATCTTTAGGGGTTCAGGGTTTTTGTTTGGTGGTTTTGTTCTGTTTTTTTTTCAGGTTTTGCAAATAATCCACAATGAAATTTTGTTATTTATATACGATTTTCATCTTGCACATGTTTTTATGTTTTCTTTCATTATGTGTTTATAATTTATATAAAAACAAAAAATAAAGTTAAAAATTCATTGTGATTTGTTTTGACTTGTAACCTAGATCATAAATTGATTATCCAACAAAAGGTTATAATAAAATTAGAAAAAAAGAGAATCTGCAGCTTTATAGAAGCTTATTTGACCTTTGTTAAATTTTTGTTTGGCTTTGCCTTTATCCTGAAATAGCACTTCATATAATGCCCTGCTCTCTCTGTGGAGGTTGCAATCTGTAGCAGACAGTGTAAACTGACTACATCATAGTTCATTGGGGAGATTAATGTCAAATAGATGTGTTGTACCATAGGTCTTATTGAAATCAGTGTGACCTTTGGACACATGATGAATTCAGGACTGGACCCAATGTGGGAAAGAATTACAACTATTTTAGCCTTAAAGTCTCTTCTGTCCTGAGAGCTTTCAAGTCACTAATTACTATTGTGCTTTCTTAAAACCTTTACTAAAAACCAATAATTTCCAATTTCTCAATAATTTGAATAAAATACAATTATATATATATATATATATATATATATATATATTCATTTGACTCCCCACTATAGAGCTGGACTGATATTTGTCAAATATATTCAGGAATAATATACTTAATGAATTTGGGGATTTTTAAAATGTCATTATTTAAAAAAAATGTTGCCCAGGTCTAAATGGAAATATCTCCAGAGACCTTATTTTTTATATATTACTTATGCCAAGTTAGCATGTCCATAAGTATTTTTATGTGTTGTATAGAACCTCATATGTGGAACATAACATCCACATGCTCCTTCTCCTTATATTGTACATGAAAATAACAGACCTATTAATTTTTTGGTAAGTACTGTAAAAATAAATCCTCTCATTCTCAGCTACAAAATGACGTGAATGCCCCAGTAATTGGTAAACTTTATTCTACTCTTATTATCATTTCATGTAACAATCTTTTTTCAATCATTGTCTTTAAAGTCCTTTAAGTTCAAAGTTAAGTACAAGACACTAGAAAGTTTGAAAAGCATAGGCCATTCTTTCTTCAGTGGATACTCAAGTTTTACAGAAATGTTGCCAATGCAGCAGTTATTGTATTACATAGAATTTTTCTTCTTCTCCCTTAATGGTGCACTTTTCAGAACTGTAATAAATTATTACTAATTGAAACTCAGGAGACTTAGAAGCTAACATTCATTAAAAGGAAAAAAAAATCCTCTCCACTAAAGCTTGTTTCCTTTGCATTAAAATAAGCCACCTGCTGTTTTTAAGTTATAGTTTCTCAAAGCCACTATGCCTGTGCTCTTTGGTCAGACAAATTGCAATGACTGTAAGTTGCCATAGAAACAACATCACTGCAAGTCAGTGAAATTGTTAAAAGAAAGCAATGGTTGCAAAATAAGCAGTGCTTGAATCACAAAAGCGGATAAGATGGCTAAAAATCTCTTAACTCCTCCAGAAAGGACAAATGTTTAAGGATTAGTCAGTGAGGTACTCACCAGAGATTCATACTGTGGCAAACGGGTCCCTTCAGACTGCCTTAAAAAGGTTCCAAGAACAGGTCTAAATTTATCTGTAAAACACACAAAGGTCTAGATTGAAAAGAAAGGCATTCCAAGGTATTGACTTTGTGTGGTGGGGGCAGTTATTCAACAAGGGAAGAGAAAGCTTACAATTGTGTAGGTCATAATTGAAAATCCAAAAGAATGGGGCTTAAGGAGAGAGAATGGGAGCAGTGAGAGATGAAATTGAACACAAAAATAAATAAATATAGTCATTGGAAGCAGTTGGAGAAGAAAGTGAAGCAAAGAGACTGTCCATATATTTAATACCAATACTGCTTCTGGGGAGACTGGGGAGGAAAGACAGAGACAATCCCTCCATACTTATATGTCAGAAGAACACTAAATTGGGAGCCAGCTGTAATCAAAATTAATGCAGGAGACAACATGTGTATTAAAAAAAATGCTAGACAACTCCTTCTACTGGCAGTCTCCAGCTGTTTCCCTTAAAAGGAAACATGGTTAAATATTTGTTGGTATTCTGTCCCATGCACAGTTGAGTTATTCTGGCTGTTTAATAAACCGAGGTTGAGGTTATTCTTTACCTCTGCTGAAGTTATTCCCTTCTAAAGCAGGAACAACCTGCAAAGCATAGAAATACAGAGGGCTGTAGCCAGTATAATATTATTAGGAGCCACCAAATGGAGCTATTAGAGATAACTTACTATTTAACGGAATGTATGAGCAACCAGATCTTGGGGGAAATGCTATTTGCAGTAGGGCAGTTTGTTTAAAGGTGAGTATATCATCACTAAATTTGTTCCCTATCTGAATCTGACTAAATCATTTCATTGGTACAAAACTGCTATCTACTGGATATGCTCACACAAACAAATGTTATGTGCTTTCAATAATAGCACAGCTGTGTCAGGTGGAGTATATGCTAAAATGTGTGCACTAATGGTGATGGGCCTGACATCCTTGGTGGATCATGTTCGGTCTCAGTGTACCAGAATTTCCCCAGTCCTCAGACAAAGCTGTTGTTCCTTTGGACAAGATGAAATTAACCCTTGCCTCATGACCTTAGGAGTCTGAAGATGTTCCTTTGCTTTTCTCTTTAAAATATGCAGGAGGGGTGTGACGTTGCACTCTATATAATTTTATGAAAATATGCTAATGAGTATGAATATAATGTAACTGGAATATGCTTCATACAAAAGGTCTCTTGTAGGGTATCATTACAAAGCTTATAATCTACTGAGTGTGGTCATCCTATTTGTACAAATGTACCACTCTTATATCTGAAACTAGAAATATGAAATATAACTCTGAGGACCTATTGTAATTATGCAAAGTGTGGGCCATTAATGGTGGTTTGGAATCTTGCTGACTCCCATTAACCAGGACAATAGTCTGCAGATGGCTCTGTTTTACTTGTAAGTCTCCCTGTGTGCTGGCAAGTGGGTAATGAAGTCTTACAGTGACATGTGATCATGTCACCTGAACTGGAATCCATCTTTAACCTGGTGCTTTTCCATTGAGAAGGAGGGAGTGGGAACCCAGAGAGGGACAAAGGATTCTTGCCTTATGCAAAAGATATATAAATGGGTGGAACAGAACAAAGGGGAGCCATCATGAGGAATCCCTTAGCTACCACCTGAGCTTGAACAAGGGCTGTACCAGGGGAAAGGACTATGCCCAGACTAGGAAGGTGTCCAAGCTGTGAAAGAAACCGATTGAAACATCTCTCAGGGTAAGATTTTATCTGTATTCAGTTGTATTACTGTGTTAGGCTTAGATTTGCGTGTTTTATTTTATTTCATTTGGTAATTCACTTTGTTCTGTCTGCTACTACTTGGAACCACTTAAATCCTATTTTCTGTATTTAATAAAATCACTTTTTACTTGTTAATTAACTCAGAGTATGTGTTAATACCTGGGGGGGGGGGCATACAGCTGTGCATACCTCTCTATCAGTGTCATAGAAGGTGAAAAATGTATGAGTTTACCCTGTATAAGCTTTATATAGGGTAAAACGGATTTATTTGGGGTTTAGACTCCATTGGGAGTTGGGCATCTGAGTGTTAAAGACAGGAACACTTCTGTAAGCTGCTTTCAGGTTAAGTCTGCAGCTTTGTGGCACGTGGTCCAAACCCTCGGTCTTTGTTGGAACAGACTGGTGTGTCTGGCTCAACAAGACAGGGTGCCGGATCCCCAGGCTGGCAGGGAATGCAGGGGCAGAAGTAGTCTTGGCACATCAGTTGGCAGTTCCCAAGGGGGTTTCTGTGAACCAACCCATCACAATTTAACCCTGCTTCATGACCTTAGGAGTCTGAAGATGTTCCTTTGCTTTTCTCTTTAAAATGTGCAGGAGGGGATAGAATCATTTTGATTTAGGTTTGACCCTCACAAAGAGAGCATTAAGTTGCCCCAGTCAGGAGGAGGGATTGCAATGACTGGATTACTACATTGATAGGCTCTTGTTACTTTTACGAGTCCTCTGTTTAAAAATATATCCAAATACCTCATCCTCTATGGTAGCCATCAGAATGTCTACTAAGTCAGTAGGTCAGATCTGGGAGAAAGGTTTTACTTCATCATTTACCATTAGATTTTATATTCCAAAAGATCTGAAACATAAGATTTTTCTTTAAACGAGCTCTGAATATATGAGTGAGTTAGCATTTAAAGGATGTCCTGTGCCCAGCAAAGCCTCTTGTTCAACACCACTGTTGCTACTCCAGAAATTAACAAATGTTCTCTGATTGCTTCTGCAATAATGTGATAATAATGGTGATAACAAGCAACCTTCTACCTCTGCCAAGTTCAAAGGATCACAACATGATTCTACTTTACAAAACTGACATTGTCTGTGCTTAATAAATCAACGTTATTGTCTTTTATGAGTTACAGTTATAATATGTTAAATAGTCACATTCCATCTGTTAGTGTCAACTGCATCTGTTGATAGTAATGATAGGGCTGGAGAAATCACCAGTGCCCTCTATGAATTCTTTGATGTCATTCCTGTGATGAATTGGATCTGCTGGGGTATTTATAACTGTGGCTATTTTTGACTGTTTTTAATAAGAACGTAGCATATAGGACTGAAATGACCTCCTGGATCCACAAGTCCAGCCGCCTGCCATCATATAATCCCATTCATAAACATAATCTCCCTTGTAAAACCAGGAGTTTTACAAGGGAGATTATGTTTCTTTTCCCTACTATTCCTAATATCTTTACTTTTGCATACAAGACCGATGGCTTATACCCTCTAGTGAATTCTTGTGCACCAAAGACATAACTTTGCTACAGGAGGCATAAAAGTGTCATTTTTCTCAATGTCTGTGAAGACCAGATTCATTTCTGGAGCCTAATATATGTTATTATCCTTTTTACGATGTGGCCAAAAAGCCATCCTCCCCTGGCATTTATCTAATGTTAAGTGGTATTGTTGTTTTCAAAATTTACTTCTTCACGGGATAATAATTTGATAATTCTACATTCCAATTAAAATTGCAGCATCTCTCATATTTGACTCTGTAGTGCTAGGTATGCTCTGAGCCATCAAATTTTATTTCATTTTCTGCCTCAGATTCTAAAATGCATGCTTAAATAAGTGAAATATCTGTTTATTGAGAAGCTAAGAAAGGAACAGAAGAAGGAGCAAGAAATGCATCTAATCAAACCTCATTCCAAAGCCCACACCAAACCCTCCACACCTGGACTACCCCCGTCACAGAACCCATATACAGTAGGAAGGGGCAGACACTACCACTGATCCTATCCTTCTGCATGAGATGGGAGATCACCATACAAAAATTCTTCTCCATGTATGGTTCTGGGAGAAAAAGAAGACCTGATTAAATTTAAATCATGAAATTCAACATAAATTGATACATAAAAAACCTGTATATATGTATACACACACACACACACACACACATGTATACACATACATACACACACTGAACTGTGAAGAATGACAATTTTAAACAGCTAAAATTGTCTCACAGGAGCAGAAGGGAAGATGGAAAGATCCATATAGCAGAGGAGACTCCAACCCAGGGCCGGCGCTAAACCAAATGGCACCTCAGCTGAGGAGCATCTATGGCACCCCTCCTCCATTTTTTAAACTTTTGAATACCTTATTTTTTATTATTTTTTCACAGCTTTGATTCATGATTTGTATTCATGATTTATCCCTGTCATATAAGACGATAAATTTCCACGCTAGGATCTGTAAATGTAGGAGGTTCAAGGAAAATGTAGTTCTCAGAAAGTCTGGAAGTTTCCACGAGATTCTACAAAGGTCCAGAACATTCTAGGAGGTTAGTAAAAAATGAATCCTCATACAGAATACCTGAAATATTTCACTTCAAACATTTTAGTTTCCCTTTTGTCACTAACAACAAAAACAGCACCCTAAGCCTGGCGCCCCCTAAATCCAGCCTTGCTCCAGCCCAATTGAGGCTTCACCACACTCAAGATACACAGGGGGTCACCACAGAGCTGAGTTCTACACCACCACCCTGGAGAGTCTCTGTAGCCAGAGAAGCAAGAACAGGATTTGCCTGTCAATGTGTGACAACAGTGAGGAAAACCTAGTGCAAGAATGAAGATTCCCAGAATAGTAAGAATTAGGTCATTTCATTCATTGCTCATGAACTATATCCAAAATGATCCGGGATGCTTTGCTTTCTTATGATATTCACATAATCAGGGGCAGTTCTTACTTTAATAAAGAAAACAAGTATGACCAGAGATATCTTCAAGAAATGTTCTGGAAGCTTAGGTACCTATACTGGAACATGGTTTGCCATTCCAAGATCTTCCAGACAATAGTAAACACTGGCTTGTTTACCTAGCCTTTAACTCTCTCCAGCGCAAGAACAATCTCTTTGTTATGTGTTTGTTCAGTACAACAGGGTCCTAACCCATGACTAGGGTGCTACTGTAATATAAATAATAAATGACAAAACAAGATCTCCTCTGTCAATCATTATTAATACCAATTCCTTCTGCTAACATTATTCATTGCTTGTTTTCAGCTCAATGAGATTATAAGCAATCTATGCACTGAGAGTCACATAACTGGCTTGGATCTAAATCAGAGATAATTATCCTGAGTAACTCCATTGCAGATACCAATGAGGGACCAGAATTAATCTTTGCAAAACCACAATGATCTTCTGTCTCATGAGCTTATTTGAGCAATATTTCTCATTCTTAGAACTTCTGACTTCAAATGGAACCTCCCAGTCTTGTACTTTTAATGGAAAAGCAGCTTCAGCATTGACTTTCCCTTTTATATGTAATGTTGTTCACTCCCATTTAGATAATGAGTCTGATTCCTAAATAATTCTCAGTTATCTACTACTAATGAAGGAAACAAAGGGATATTGTGCACTTCAGTTGATCAGTGCTAGTTTTGTAGGTCTATGCCACACAAACAGATTTACATAGCATCTTAAGCCATGGCTACACTAGAGAGTTTACAGAGGTGCAGCTGCACTCATACAGTTATGCTACTGTAAGCTTTCTAATGTGGCCTCTCTATCCCAATGGGAGAGAGCTCTCCCATTCACTTAATTACTCCAGCCCCCTGTGAGTGGTGGTAGCTATGTCAGCAGGAGGTCTCCCGCCGATATAGTGCTGTCCACACCGACATTGAGGCATGGGGAGGGAGGGGGAGGCGCTGATCCACGGGGTCCGGGAGATGCTGGGGGGTGGGTGGGAGCTGATAGAGAAGTTGCCGGTGAGTGCTCAGCACCCAACATTTTTTTCCCTGTGGGTGCTCCAGTCCCAGAGCAACCAGAGAGTTGGTGCCTATACCCCTGAGCAACACAAGTTATATCACCATAACTGATAGTGTAGAAATAGCCTTAATTTAATGGATTTAAATGCCAAAAGGGACCATATGATTATCTAGTCTGACCTCCTGCATAACACAGGCTGTAGACTCTCATCTAGTAATTCCTGCATTAGGCCCAAACTTCTCAGGATCCTGGACAGCTGCTAAGAGTTGGGAGACCCCTCAGGGCCCCAGTGGACTTTCAGCTCCAGGTAGCGCAGACATGTAGAGTAAAGTACTGATACAAAAAGATCAGGCGTCATTTGAAGGATCACAGCTCTGTGGCTAATTTTTTTAAGGAACTAATAATAGTAGATAGATGTGTAGTTGGGGTAATCTATGTGGAAGGAGGGAAAAAACAAACAGCAACAAATGAAATATAGTAGTAGGCAACAAACCGAGGAAACACACACAAAACATGATTTTTTTAGTACATGGTCTTAGACTGATTATCTAATTTTGGTATGTATATAAAATAGGATGGAAAACCTTCACCCAGAAAACTTTGATTCTGCAGAGCTCCCAAGTCTGCCGAGCACCATTATCTCTTTTTGAAGTCAAAGTGGTAACAGAGAGTACCCAGCACACAGCTGCACTTTTAAAGATAGAACACTGGAGACATTTTAATTATTGCAAGAATATGTCCAACATTTGATCTCTTTTGATCAGTGAGTAGGATTTTCTATCTTCTTTTTTTCCTGTTTATGTCTAACATACAGTTTGGCAAGGGTTAAAACAAAATTAGTGTTGGGGCATTTTCTTTTCACTGTGCATAATCTTACACACTGTGGCAACACTTCAAAAGCAATGAAATATAGAAAAGTGGAGTCAGGGAACCTGTGATACCAGTAAGGTAAATGAGATGATTTATCACTGAATATTCACCACAGAATAGGAGGTGAACACAGGTCCCAAGCAGATAAAATTGTCATCAGTTAAACGTTGAAATGAATTCTGGGAGGAAATATAAACCACTCAAACTTGCTATGGGATACAAGGGGTGGGAAGGGTATAAAAGAGGATAAAATTGGGAATAGGGTGGTGAATTAATTCTGAAGAGAAAGTGAAAGATTCCTCCTCCCATCCCAAAATGCAGTGTAAGAATCATGGGTTCCCCTTTTGCAGGAGCAGAGATTCAGACATCAGTGATCACATCTTCAAAGGTATATACACACCTAAGACTCCTAAGTGCTTTTGAGGATCTAGGCTCATGTGATTAAGTAGAGACATAGAGAAGAACTGCCTGTCTAGAAGTCTCTCATTTTATTATGTCCTTCCAACACAACACTCTCTGAAATTGGAGGACCAAGAACTCTGTGAATCTAATTTAACTCCTCATTCCCTAGCTCAGTATCAGTCCTGCTTAAAACCCACTATAGAACACTAAATTCCTTTGCATTCAATCTAAACATATAGCTACTGTATGAAACCAAGAGCCATATCTCTTGGTTCTTAGGGGCTGTAATCTGGTCAATGCTTATGTAATTATTTTAATTGACAAAGTATCTATTGAGACGTATATTTTTCTCAGTGTGTAGTATTATGAAATTTTTAAATGTATTTCAGGGTGGACAAAATAATATTTCAAGGGCAGGCACAAAATTTAGGAGGCCAAGAACAAATGACTCAAGTTTTCAATGTGTAAAAATTCCATTCTTTGCATGCATGGTGTGATTTTCAATAACATTGAATTCATAAAACCTATCCTGTGGTGAATAGTCAATGATAAATCATCTCATTTATGCCAAATGCCTTAAATCATTCATACAATATATGCTGGGATTTGACAAGAAAATATATTCTACTTTGACAGTGATCTTTCTTAACAAATAAAACCTTCTGTGGGCCAGATTCTGATACCCTTACTCTCCCTGAGTAGTTCCTTAGCAGTCCCATTTATTTCAAGGAGTAAACTGCTACTCAACATGAGTAAGGGTACAGAACCTGGCATTATATGTGTCTGATCTGATGCCCATTGACGTCAATGGAGAGAAACCAACTGATTTCAGTACACTTTACAAAATGACCTATAAAGGGATTTAAAAAAAAAATTAAAATGGTGTCTCATCAAAAATAAGAACAAATGTTAAAACAGCTTTAATCCTCAATCTTCAAAGTGTTGTACAAGATTTAGCTGTGCAGCTCATACTGACCTTAAGGATATCTCCGCATACTTCATTAGAGACAGGATAAACCATAGTGGAGGATAAACCATCGTGCACTGTTTCACCTATTCAGGGGATTATATAATTTACAATTATATAAATGTTTAATTCCCCATGCCAACCTCCCAAAATAAGATATTTAATTTAGAAATAAAAGTACTTAATACTACATCTTCTTATAACTGATGGTAGATAAAGTATAGCTACTGATTGTATAATTGTACTTTCTCAACAAAATTCTTGTTTATACACACACACACACACTTTCATATCTGTTTCACACCTTCAAGGTTCAACTTACCTAACTTATGAAACTGTAAATTAATTTAACTTAGTTTTAATAAAATATTCCTTTTATTTAATGCACTTGGAAATGTTTTGCAATTACAAATAGAAAATCTTGATGTGCTGGTAATCTACAAGACTCATAATTTTATTTTATAACCTAACCAAAAAGTATTTATTACCTTCACTGGAAGTATGGAAAGTTTAAACTCAATTATTTTTCCTGTTTGATTTTCCATGTACTGAAGAAGTCATAACCATGGTTTTGAAGGTGTTCTGGGAACAACCCTAGAATCCAGTACCTCAGGAAACACTTTTACATTACCAGAAATTTTGATTCACTAGTACTGTGATGTCATTTCACCTTTCAGAGGAGAAACTCTTTGAAGCAATATCTTTTGCTAGGTCCAAGGATAAATTTTGTATAGGTATCTCAAAGTACCAGAGATCATGCTGGATAACATAACGTAGCTCATTAAACAGGGAGTTACATAATATACTATGTTACCAATAATTGGCACAGTTCTCTTAAATGAAGGCATCTGGTTCCACTTCAGTTAAAATTAAATATTTAGAATTAATATTTTAAAGCTAGGTAGCACTTTAATTGTCTCATCATCAAGAATTTGATTACTATTTCTTTATAACACTGATATCAAAAGACTCACTTGAGATTCCTGTGCAGATCTCATGTATTACTACAGTGCTTCATTGCAATATTTTAATTTAATGAACAATTTAGGAAGCATTACTAAAAACTTCCACTGTTTGTTACTTATTTATCCTTTTTACTGTATTATTAAATATTCCTACCAGTGCCTACTACCTCATATTCCTCTTCCCCTTGAACAAGTTATAATGTCTTATTGTTTATGGGCCTGATCCTTCTCTGGTGTAAATCAGCACAGTTCCATTTGGAGCTAGGCCTTTTTTACACCTGCTGGCAACCTAGACTTAAAGTATATCTACTTTGAAACATTTAATTTTGTTCTTTCAGAACGAAATAAAAAACAAAAATCAAAAGGTTATTTATGGAAGTCTGTGCTTTGACTATATAGACAGTTGTACGTGATGTATTACTCCTCATGACCATCACCCATGACCTGGGATAATAATAAGAAGGGAGAAAGTGAGCATATCAGTTGGACCTGGTAGTGGAATGGCAGAAGAAACAGCAGGTCTCATTTATGTCAACTATCGTGTGGGGTGCTGGAAACACTGAGAACCCTGAGGAAGATCAGTACACTAGTGAGGTGCCTCTGCTACCTGTGACCATTTGGGAAGCACTGCTGCTGCACTGTTCTATGGAGCATAGGAACACACTCTGCTCCTTACGCCATTCCACCTCTAATAACCCTCCTCTGGGCAGTCACAGGGACTATGGTTCCCGCATCTTAGTTTGGCTTGTCAGAGGGAGAATTCTGTCAGGTGGCTGAAAGTTGCTCCTTGCCTTTCCCAAGAGAAAAACTGGAGGACCAAGAGAATTAATTTTCTGTATTCTTTGAGAAGTCCGGTGGCACCCACGAAAGCTTATGCCCAAATAAATGTTAGTCGTTAAAGTGCCACCGGACTCCTCATTGTTTTTATGGGTACAGACTAACACGGCTACCCCTCTGATACTTGTATTCTTTGAGATTTTCTAATATTAATTCTTTATTCAAAATAGCTGCTGATTTAACTGAAAGCTATCAATATTTTCTTTTTGCTTTTCTTTCAAAAAAGGTTGGCATTAAAAGGACTACTATATAGTACTGAGGTAGTTCACATTCTATGTGTCCTGAGGTGGGCTCACAACATGGAGGCCTAAAAGAATCTGAGCATAGAGTAGTGAGTAATCATTGGCAAACTGATTGTCAACAATTTATCAGTACATGCAGGAGATTCATAAAAGTGTGCAGCAATGAAAGCAGTGAAACACAGATTGCTCATGCCCTCTAGAGTAAGTGGCCACAGCAAGAACATCGGAGCCTTGCTCCACTAGAGAAAACTGAATCTGTTGTACTGCACTAGTCTTCAGCACAAATGGTTTAACAGTTCATATTAGCCATGCTGATGAAAGTTATGAACCTCTACAGGTGTGCCCCACCTCCACAATAGCACTATTCTAATAATTTCAGTGGCAATGTTTACTTGGTGTCTATTCATCTGTTCCCAGGAGCAGTGCATTCTAGAAGATTTTAAAAGGCCACCAGTGTCCTGTGGGGTAGTAATACGGATGACTAGTTGCATCCACATTCGTACTAAAATGGTTCAGACTGAAACAATATTCAGTCTTGCTTAGACAGACTACTCTATTTAAACACACTTGTTAATTGTTTAGAACACTCTTGTGTGTAGATACAAGGTGTTACAATCATTTTAGGCAGAACAAATGTTACTTAGCTCATAAGAGTGTTCCAAAGATTAATTCGTTAATGTTTGTGAACCACTGAGATACCGCAGTGATGAGTATCATATAAAACCACATAAGGAAATTAATAATTCTCTCTTCGGAAAAGGGATTGAATAGTGTGCAGAGCAGAGACATGAATGTGGTTTGCTCACATCCAAGGTGAATGCCCTAACTGCTGGGCTACTGGCTGTTCTAAACTAGTCTCTCTTCCCCACATTTTTTTCCATTAAACATCTGTTTAATTCTGCACTGGATCAAAAACAAATTTTTAAACCTCAAAGCTTTTCACAAAATCGAATTGTCATTTTCCATCCAGCTGTACTCATGGTTAACTTCTAAAGGTAGAACTTAAAGAAGTATTAAACTAATATCCTCCACATTGATTTTAGTGGCAAAAGATGGCACATATTAGTGACATTGAATTATGAACGTTTAAAATAATCTTAATTCTAACTTTTAAAGTGTCTGTTAAAATATTTCCTCACAAATTAGAAAGGTATTCAAATGGATTAGGGTAATATTGTTGAATATTTAAAACAGTATATAAAGTGGAGAGAAGTTAGCAGCTTTATGCTGAGGAAAAGTGGAGTGAAATTGTACATTTTCTCTTAGCCCCCGGAGGCAAAGCTAGTTAACATTTATGTCCATGATGTGGTAGGTCCAGAGGGACTACATCATGCCTCACATAGTCCTTATAGTCTAGGGAACTGGTAAATCTGAAGGGAGAATACGATACTTTTTGTCCTTCATATTCTAGAAAACTAGATGTGAAGAATTGCTAGCCAATGCAGGTGGGTGTACTGATGAGGTGAGTGTAGAGAGTAGTGGCTCCAACCCATGGACAAAATTGTTGTCAAGTGGAAGAGAAATTATGTTTATAATTTGTATTACCATAGCACCTAGGAGCTCTAGGCATAGATCAGAACCCCATTGTGCTGTATAAACACAGAATAAAATCCAGTGTATCCCAGTATTTTATATTACAGGCAAAATATAAAAACAGTCACAATAGATGATATAATACAGACAGGGAAGTTTAAGGAAGCAGAGAGACAATAGTGATCAGCATGATAGGCAGTGGTCATTGTCATTGTCTTAACAGTTATATAATGAATTTCTGGAAAAGGCATTTCCCGACAAACTTTTTCCACCTAGACATTTTCCTGTCTCTCCTTTCAGATGAATTGGCTATGCATATTCTTGCAGCTCACAATGTGCACCAAAAATCTGCAGCTGATCTTTATTACATGCTCCAGGAAAACAAGAAAAATGCTCCAGTGGCATATGTCCTCAGAGTCCTTCATAATAGGGTACTGCATCATGACAAGGGACACTCTATAACGGGGAGGTCAAACTATGGCCCACAGGCTGGATCTAGTTCATCAGGACTTTCAATCCGGTCTGCGGGATTGCCAGCCCTGTGGCGCAGCGGGGCTAAGGCAGGCTCCCTGCCTGCCCTGGCCCCGCGTTGCTCCCGGAAGCGGCCGGGACCAGTTCCCTGCAGCCCCTGGTGTGGGGGCAGAGGGCTCCATGCGCTGCCCTCGCCTGCAGGCACTGCCCCCCACTGCTCCCATTGGCTGGGAACCGCAGCCAATGGGAGCTTCGAGGGTGGTACCCACAGGCGAGGGCAGCATGCGGCAGAGCTGCCTGCCCCACCCCATCCCCAGGAGCCACTGCCAGACATGTTGGCCACTTCCAGGAGTGGTGCGGAGCCAGGGCAGGCAGGGAACCTGCCTTAGTCCTGCTGTGCACCGCTGCCACCCCGGAACTGCTCAAGGTAAGCAGCGGCGCCGGGCCGGAGCCCACACCCTAAACCACTCCGGCACCCCACACCCCAATCCCCTGCCCTGAGCCCCCTGTTGTACCCCTTCTGCACCCCTGCCCTGAGCCCCCTCCCACATTCTGCATCCCCTCCTGCACCCTAACCCACTGCCTTGAGCCCTCTGCTGTACCCCAACCCCATGTCCTGAGCCCCCAACCCCCTGACGCACCCCGCACCCTCCTGCACCCCAAACCCCTGCCCTGAGACCCCTCCGCACCCTGCATCCTTCCTGCACCCCAACCCTTTGTCCTGAGCTCCTTCCTGCATACCCCACACCCTCCCTCACCCCGCACTCTCTCCCACACCCCAACCCTCTGCCCCACCCTACACTCATGGCCCTGCATATAATTTCCCACCCAGATGTGGCCCTTGGGCCAAAACGTTTGCCCACCCCTGCTCTATAAGGTTGTACCTATAATCCAATTCTTTGTACTTACCTTCCATTGGTGGACACAATCCCTGTCCTGGAAAGCTTACAATCTAAAATGATAAGAGACATGCTTCATAAGGGGAAGGAGGAGGAAGATTAACATGGTTTGTATATATATATATATATAGTTTCCTAATTGCATAAATGTTCCCCCAACTATCCCTCTCCCTAGTCACTAAATGGTGGCTGAGTTGAGGAGAAATTTGAAGATTTGATTTAATCCAATTAATTTCTTCTTTTGGGAAAAGCTTGAGAGCAAGAGCAGGCAGGTCCCAAGATGGCAGGGACACAGAAAACAAAACTTTAAATTCCTGCCTGAAGCAAAATGGTGAATTCTGTGGCAGCTTGGCAAAATGTCGAATTCTATGAGTGGGGAATTCAGGAGTCAAAAATCAGAGGGGTAGCCGTGTTAGTCTGAATCTGTGAAAAGCAACAGAGGGTCCTGTGGCACCTTTGAGACTAACAGAAGACTTCTGTTAGTCTCAAAGGTGCCACAGGACCCTCTGTTGCTTTTCACAGGAGTCAAAAGGACCTTAAATCATAGGCTGGGAATGGTCCACACTTCTCGGAGCTATTATTTTAGGTTGTGTCAGGTGCAGGCAGGCATCCTTGCATCAGTTTAGAGTCAGTTCACATTTTCAAGTTTATCTTCTCAATGATATGTGCTAAGACTTTTTTTTTTTAAAAGCCTCTGGTTCTGGAACACAATTCTGCTACGAAGAATGAATTCCATTGAAATAGCCACAGAATCAATTAATACATCGTGTCCTGGGTACAGATATCATTAACATGTTGTGCTCTACTTCTAGCTGCTTCTATTTCAGTTGTGCACATGAAATGAGTTTCTTATTGACAAGTGTTCATATTCTGAAAATTATCATTATTACGGTAGCGCAGTATTGTTACTTGTATCCCTTTCCCCAACGTCCACTTTCACGGGTTAGCCAGAAACTCATCCCTCCTTCCTTCTTCTCCCTCTTTCAGTTACTTAACTTATTTTTTTTACAATTACTTTATTTATTTCTTAACATAATGTGATTCTGTGAAAATTTCCATAGAGGGCAGAAATCCCCTGCAGGACCATCTGGACTTTTAAGTGGGCAAGACTGTAATTAGTGTACTTATAGATGATAATATTATTCAATGTCTAATCCCTTTTTGAAATTTACTAACCTATTTGCCTCAACCTTATTCTGCAAAATAGTGAGTTCCACAGGTTATGGTATGTAATAAAGAATTCTTTTTTCCATCTTAACAAACAGCCACACAGCTGATCAATAAATATACAAAAATATGATGAAAAAATCCTAGATGCCCTAAATGTGGAGAAGAAAGAGATCCAAGTGTCCTGCTTCTCATCACATATTCCAGAACCTGAGAAAAAAGGAACAGCTTCACTAGCTGAAGTCAGGGTGGAGACTTTTACTTACAGCAGTACATTAAACATAAGTTCATATCACAAATTAATTCCTGAGAGATACAACTGGCAAAGGGAATAGAAAATACGACTCCCAACAGTGAAATGGCTGTTTTAAAACTTCCTCACAAATCCCACTTCTAACATCTAAAGAACAATGGGTAAAGAATAGCCCCACAAAACAGGTGGCCACCCTCATCACAGTAGCATCTGTGACAATTTTATAGTCAGATCTCCAGGCTTTGATACATTCCTTAGAGGTGCACATGCTCCCCCATTGCTTAGCTGCAGAGCTGCGGGTTCTCCATCTGCAGCTCCACCAGGAAACAAGAAAAATAATATTTGCATCCTAATTTTTTTACAGCCAAATGCTGTTCTTGGAGGTGTGTATGCCACCCCCTTGTCTTCAGTGGATGCCATACACATTAATCTGATGATTTAATTAACCCCCGAATCTTTTAGCATGCTATAAAATAATTTGGCCTGTAGTGCATTCTATTTTTAACTGGTGGTGCAATCCTTAAACAAGACTGACTTTTTTTGTTAATGTTTGCTTTCCTTGCAGTACATCCTGTCTACCCCTCCAAATTCAGTTGCGTGAACATTTTACAGGGATGTTCCATTCTGGTAGGATAAAAACAATAGTCCTCTCCTGTCAGCAGTTATTGCTGCTGCCTCGGGGCTGCAGTCACCACCACATATGTTGGCCCTCCAAAAGGAAGGAAATGGGCATTGGATCTATGTACTAACTAGAGCTGAAAAAAAATCATTGTAGTCTGTAATTTATTTAATGAGTTTAGCCCCATCTGTCTACAATCTTTGCATGAACAGTTTATGATGCGTATTACATATATTTGTTATTGACAACTAAGCATCAAATAATCTCAACTAAAAATCCTTGCTACGAGGTTTTGTCTATGAGCCATTGACTGTGAATATTTGATTATCTAAACTCAAGCTGTGTTGTTTAGTTTTGCCTAGATGGGTAATTGGTGTTTCTGTCCTGATTGGATGAGTGTAATTCTTAAACTCAGGATTGCAGTGTAAACACTGCAATAGGACTAACAAATTTGTGTTAATTAAAATTTGCTTGTTTTTGAAAACATTGAATCATAAAATATAGTGCTTGAATGGACCTCAAAAAGTCATTTAGTCCAGCCTTCTGTGCAGAGGCAGGACCAAGTATGTCTAGCCCAGCCCTAAAAGGTGTTTGTCTAACTTATTCTTAAAAACCTCCAATGATGGGGATTCTACAACCTCACATTCTAACATATTCTAGTATTTAACTTTTCTATTTGGAAATCCCCCCCTAAATTCTAATCTAAATCTCCATTGCTGCATACTAAGCCCATTACTTCTAGTCCTACATTCAGTGAACATAGAGAACAATTGATCACCCTCCTCTTTATAACAGCCATTAGGATATTTGAAGACTGTGATCAGGTTCCCACTCAGTCTTCTCTCTCAAGACTAAGCATGCCTGGTTTTTTTTCAGTCTTTTCCTCATATGTCAGGTTTCCTAAACTTTTGATCATTGTTGTTGCTCTGAACTGTCTCCAATTTGCCTCATCTCTCCTAAAGTGTGATGCCCAGAATTGGACACAATACTCCAGCTGAGGCCTCACCAGTGCTGAATAAAGCAGAACAATTACCTCTCATGTCTCATATATGACACTCCTGTTAATTATACCCTAGAATTATATTTTGCCTTTTTTTGCACTTACGTCAGATATTTGACTCATTAAATTTGTGATCCACTATACCCCCTAGATCCTTTTCAGCAATACTACCGCCTAGCCAGTTATTCCCTATTTTGCATTTGTGTATTTGATTTTTCCTTCCTTGATGCGATACTTTGCACTTGTCTTCACTGAATTTCATGTTATTGATTTCAGACCAATTTTCCAATTTGTAAAGGTCATTTTTTTTCAATTCTACTCTTATCCTCCAAGTGCTTGCAATCTCACCCAGCTTGGTGTCATCTGCAATTTTTCTAAGCATACTCTCCACTCCATTATCCAAGCCATTAATGAAAATATTAAATAGAACCAGACCCTGGGAGCCCCACTGGATACATCCTCCCAATTTGACAACAAATCATTGATAACACTGAGTACAGATTTTCAAGAAGTTATGCATCCACTTTATGGTAATTTCATTTAGACCACATTTTCCTAGTTTGCTTATGAGATTCTCGCAGGGGACCTTACTAAAAAGCAAGTATGCCATGTCTACAGCTTCCCACATCCACTAGGCCAGTAACTCTGTCCAAGAAAGAAATTAAGTTGGCTTGGCATGATTTTTTCTTGACAAATCCATGCTGGCTATTCCTTATAACCTTATTATCCTCTAGGTGCTTATAAATAGTTTGTTTAATGATTTGGTCCAGTATCTTTTGTTGTATCAAAGTTAGGCTGACTACTCTATAATTCCCCAGATCCACTTTGCTCCCATTTTTAAAGACACATATTACATTTGCCCTTCTCCAGTGTTCTAGGACCTCATCTGTCCTCCATGAGGCATCGGAGATAATCACCAATGATTCTGAGATCACTTCAGCTGTTTCTTTAAGTACCTTAGGGTGAATTTCATTATGTATTGCCAAATTGAATACATCTAACTTTTCTAAAAAATCATTACCCTCTTCTTTTTTATTCTCGCTTGTGTCCCTTCCTCCTTTTGGTTAATATTAATTGTTTTAAGCATCTGCTCAGTGAAGAGTGAAGCAAAATAGGCATTAAACACCTCAGCCTTCTTGGTATTATCCATTATTAGCTCTCTTTCTATACTTTCTTTATGTTTCTCATGTTAATGTATTTATATAACCTTTTCTTCTTTATTTTATGTCCCTTGCTAAGTATAACTCATTTTCTGCCTTAGCCTTTCCGATTTTTTCTTCTACTTCAGAGGTTTTCAAACTGTGGGCCTGTCCCCCAAGGTGATTATGGAGGAACATTTGGGGGAGTTAGCAGCGACACTAGGAGGCTTCTGCCAGCCCCACACAACAGGGCCCGGGCCAGCCCCCATGGGGGGGGGCAGGAAGGGAGCACTCACGTCAGAGGGCCACCCAGCCCGTGGATCAGTATCAACCTCTGCTGTGGCCATGCCGATTTCTGCTCCTGGCAGCCTCTAAGCTCAGCACTGGCTCCGCCCTCAGAGACTGTTGCACTTGCCTGCCCCCCACCCTGAAAACCTGAGGAGGAAAGGGCAGGTATTGGCCCTGCCCTAGCAGTGCAGCCTGGCTGCAAGGTAGAAGCAGCCCACTACCTAGGAAGCCTTGGCTAGGCCATTGGTAAGTATCTGTGTATTTGAAACTTACAGGTGTCAGTAATTTAACTAAAATTGTGTTAAGGTCACTATTAGGTTTATGAGTAGGCAATCAACTGTAGCTCAAATGGGTGCTCAGCTCAAAAAGTTTACGAACTAGCTGCCCTATATGCTTGTGCTGTTCATTTGAACTAATGTTTCCACTTCATCGCCAATGAACTCATGTAGTATAATATTTGAATGTAAATATAAAAAGACAGCCATAACAAACAGACACAGCCAAGTAAATTGAAGATTTTATTTCAGCAAATATTTGCATAATATTTTCTGAGGTTTTCACAGTTCCACCACTTCCCAGGAATGCCCCCAAAATCTCCCTCCACAGAGGTGCAGAAGGAGCCCTGAGGAATAGGGTTCTGTGACTTAAAGAAACATAGATAATTTATCCTGAGTCCTGGCATCTTGTTCCCACTTACAGTGTTGAATATCACCAGTTCCACAGCATTGGAGCTCACCATCCATAGAGTGTGTTGAGATTTCCTCAGAGATCTCTTTCCATTCTGCTTCTTAAGAACTTTGTTCAACTCCAGCCTTCACCACTTACATATTTGTATTTAGCATATAGCAGTGCTATGGCCTGAGCTAATCAGACTCAAAATGCAGGGGGATGGATGCAGGGTACATTACAACTCCAAATTTGCACAGAAACTCTCTCCCTTTATAGAACATTACACTTTTCATTGCATCACACATTTTTCAGGTGGTTTGGTTACTTTGCAAGAATCAATTCCTGTGCAGCATGCACTGTCCAGAGTTTGACTTTCTCTTTTTCCACATCTCTGAATTCCTAACTTGTTTTGTCCTTGTTATCTAGTTCATAACAACTAGTTTTGTGGGTGTTTTCCCCCTTCCCCTTATCTTAGTTGACTCAGATATTGTCTTTTTAGTCCACTGACCAATTTACTTACCTCATTTAGCATACATTTCCTGATTTTAAGTCTGATGAACCATTTACCTCCCTAAGCCTATCTTCCAAAGAATGAGGCCTCCCCTCATGTATTAATTACTTATGTCAGGCCTCAGCTACAAGGTGAAGTGCAATATTATTAAGTTGAATGCTGTTGGGATTCCCCCCGAGACTTTGTCCACTTGGCTTATCCAGAACACTTCACCTAATTCTCTGAATCCAAAACATTCAGTTTGACTCTGGATTTTACCACTCAGGTACCTTTATTTGGCATACAAAACTACGCTGAGTTGATCACACTCAAGAGTAGAGGGTTGGTATAGGGTGTATCACACATCCAAAATTACACAATCGTCTCCTTTATATACATTTACACATTACATTTAATGCATAGCAAATGCCATTACACAGTTTTTGGACTGGATTGGTTTCTTTGCATGAACCAATCCCTGTACAGCATGTTCTGGCCCTGTGCTGTTTACATGGAAGCTGATCTTATATTCCAGCTTTATCTTGTCCACAGTCCCTAGCATCAAGGTGTTACTGCTTATCTTAACTAGCACAGACCACCTAACTCCACCATACTGTTTATCAAGCCCCTATTTACAACTTAACCTTCCATTCACCTTCCCATTTATGCCCACTAAGAAATGAAACAAGTTACTTATGTCAAGCCGGGCCTACAAATGCCATTACATATATTACTTTATATTGTTTTTCACACTTTGGTAAAACTGTGCAAAATTCACAAGGGAGTTACTCTGGATATCTTCAGGCGTAAGTGAGATTAAAAACTGATCCTTGGTCCTCTAAATTATTTTACTTGTCTGACAGAGAGAAAGTCACAGTTCAGCTTTTTTTAACATTATCTATCATATGTACTTATATGACCCCCTCTTCCCCCATCACCATAGTAACTGAGCATCTCAGATTCTTGAATATGTTTATCCTTACCCCACCCTGGTGAGATAAGGAAATGCAATTATTCCCATTTCACGGATTCAGAATAGAGGCTCATAGAAATTTGCCCAGGGGCACACAGGATGTTTGTGGTGCACCAACCACTGAACCTGGATGTCCCACAGCCAAGGCTAGCACTCTAACCCCTGAAAAATCCTGCCCCTGAGAAAAGCCATAAAAGATAATGGTCATGCAGTTTTGATTTTAAGGTAAAGATGGTTGGGAAACAGACTTCATCAAGAGTTTCATTTTGTCATCATTTTGCACTGGTCAAGTATAACGAGATTTCGGTGAGATCGTGCAAGGGGATGTTAAGAACAACCCTGAAGCAGTCATTTCCACTCTGCATTGAATATGTACATGTATGTGACTTAAAGAAATTAATTATTCCCCAGGTTTTGAGGGTTTCTGATTTCACTGTTTAGTTTAAACAAAAGATGTAGTTTAAAGAAATCTACATCATTGATATAGAAATGTAATAGTAATTTGAATTCTTTAAAATTTACCCAATTTGTACTATTACATTTCTAATGTGTATGTCCTTAAATTTATTTTTGCCCAAAGGATCAATTCTGACTATAACATTTCTGATAGTGTACTCTAAGAGACCTAGATATTTATAAATCTCCAGTTAAAAACTCCTCACGACTAATGGTTCAAAGTTTTTTTAATCCATTCAGTTTGATACTTACAAAGCAACAAATCTAAAACACTCTTAGTGAATAAATTGGTATGTACGGTTCTAAAGCCTGACTTGCTGACTAAAGGCAGGGTTCAAAGATACTGCTTTCAATTCTGGTTTGCAAGTCTTTGAAGTGTATAGCCATATACTGGCATAGTTTCAGCCTAACTATGCAACTAAGCACATTCTTCAGTGATGTTGCAAATTAAGGGACTGATTCTGCAATCCTTGCACACTGAAACTCCTTGTGATTATGTACACTTTTACTTGCTACTTTTTACATGTTACTTTGACATGTACACTTTTACATACTCAATGCAATTACCAGAAAGCGAACATATTGTGAACCTGGATCATAATTCCACTTCCCCACTCAATCCCCAGACCTACTAAGTAGTCAGACTTTTTGTGAGCCAGATTAATTTATGTTGGCATATGAAGTAATCCCTGCTCTGCCACTGTATTACCACCATTGTCCCTTATGGGGATTCTGCTTTAGTTTTTTGACTGCTGGAAGGAATTAAAGTTGCATGCTTTAACAGTACATTTCAGGCTGCCTGCGTTGACCCATCCCAGCCTGTACATTGTGGGATGTGTTACCCCCTCCACAACCCTTCTAGTGCAAATGAAATAGCAGGCCCTTTACACTACTTCGTGCTTTTCCCCCTGAGAAGCTTCCTGTAGCTGGAGCCCTGCACATCGGTCTACACTGGCATAGACCTCCAGCTCTCCATGTGACTATTTATTTTAAAACAATTTAATTCATCATCTGTAAATTCTTCAGACCAGGGACTATGACTTCATATTTATTTGTAGCACCTCTCAGGTAGAATGCTGGATTTCAGATTAAAGCAGAGTAAATTGTGGTGCCTCAGACTGGGAAGGCCATGGTCCCCAAAGAGCAGCCCTGGGAGCCTGCTGGTAACTGTCACACCCATTCATTTGTAATGTCACCCAGATGAGTCTGGCCCTACAGCATCCCAGGGGCACCAATGAAGGAGAGCAGAATGTGACTGTTGATGGAATCCTGTTGACTCCTTGCAGCAGGCTAGCCTCCATAACTGTACCCTTTCCAAATAATTAAGGTGAGAGTGACTCTCTGGGCGAAGATAGGATTTCTTATCTCAAACCCTAGACTAAGAACTGCCAAGCCCTGGGCAAAAGGCTAGAGAGGTAGGAGCTTTAAATGCACTGGTTGGTTGAGCACTATGAGCAGGTGTTTTCCCCAAATACAGCTCCATCATGTTTTCTTTTGTATTAAATTCTGTAGTGGGGCAATAAATTAATGGACAACATATATGTCTAGTTGGCATTTTTCCAAAGCTGCTAACAGTGTTTTATATATATATATACACACACACACACATATATACATACACACACAGGATTCAGCCTGTAATCATTTTTATTATCTTATAGCACAAGAAAGTTTTCTAGCTGGCATTTTTTCCTACCCACTTAAAGAGTGCAGTAGGATGTTTCAAAAAGGACTAGAAAGAATGAATCTTTCTTTTCAACAAGTTAAACTGGAGTCTTATGAAAAAGCAAATTGATTTTCTAAAATGGTCTTTCATCCTTCAGAGAGTCAATCTGAAAATTACTGCCTTCTTAAAACACACACACACACACACACACACACACACTACCACAAACATTTCCAGATTGACACAGTTCCATCTGCTGTACAAATTTCCTGAGTAAATCAACACTCATTACCTAAGAAAAGATGTAGCAAAATAAATTGATGCAATTATTGGTGTCTGCTGCTCCTCTAGTCTAGAGAGTTGTTGTGCTTATCAAAATCAGTAAGCTTAAAAGCTTTGCTGCTGCCTGGCCAAGTTATTTTCAAAGTTTGATAAAATTGGGAAGATTTATCATTTAATCATTATTTTAGTTTTAATAGAAAATTAGCCTGTGATTACTGAGATGCTGAGGCAGATATTGAGCTAAGTTAGTCAACAGAGTACATAGTGTTGTGAATTGCATGTTGGATGTAAGTTCATTAAAAAAAAACACTAAAAAAGGGGGAAGTCAAAGTAGTCTCAGTTGCACCATTTTGGAATTCAGTGGTTGTATGAAAACACTAACTCTAATTAGTCAATCTGGGTTTATAATGGCAGCTGTGGAGTTAAGTTGAAGTCTTGAGTTCTTGGCCCTCCAGTCTTGTATGTATATATGTACAGTATTTAGCAAATTGGTTTCTCCAATACCAGATTGGGGCCCCTACATGCTACTGCAATAAAAATACTAATACAGGATTTTAATAAAGTGAGAGATTTCCAGATAAGTAGTAATGTTCTAGTTCTGGGCTGAAACATGAAAGAGTTAATGGGAAAGTACTGAAAGTTAAGGAAGAGAATTGGGAGAGATGCAGCAGGAAGGACAGCCCTCTCTATTGTAACTTTGAAAACTCTATTGTAACAGTGGGGTCCATAGATCAAAACACAGTGATAGAGAGGGTTAACTTTGAAAACTCAAGTATCAGAGGGGTAGCCGTGTTAGTCTGGATCTGTAAAAAGCAACAGAGAGTGCTGTGGCACCTTTAAGACTAACAGATGTATTGGAGCATAAGCTTTCGTGGGTGAATACCCACTTCGTCTGATGCATGCATCTGACTAAGTGGGTATTCACTCACGAAAGCTTATGCTCCAACACATCTGTTAGTCTTAAAGGTGCCACAGGACTCTCTGTTGCTTTTTGAAAACTCAGGCAGCCTGGCTACTGTGATCCAAGGACCCATTGGTGCCAACTGTCAGAGGTGGTGCTTGGATTTTACAGTGATCCCCTGGCTCATATATAGACATAATTCACTGACAGGTGGCATGTAAGGTCTCTACCAAGAGCCAGTAGCCCATGGTTGACAATCATTGCAAAAGATGTGTAAGGAGTTATGTGTTTGTAGTGGAAATTATTATCTTAATGTCTTGAAGCTAAGGCAGGTCACCAGGAGATGACAATTCAGAAACATCCTTTTCAGGAATGAGGTAAGAGACTCATGTCCCTGTCTGGCCATTTGGGTGTTGTGTATTGTATGACTCACACTGTGTGAGTATTTGAATAAAAAGCCAGTGGTGAAATGAGAGATTGTGAAATCTACCACAGAGAAAATCTACAAGATTAAACAAATAGCTGGGGATATCTTGTTTGTTAATAAATACAAAGGACCATTCTGGTATATTTTGGAGCATAAGGAAACATCCCAAAGCCTTCACCTGGGAGGCAAGCTGACAGCAGAGCTGGCACATGAAAGAAGGATCACAGCCAGTTTGGCTGTAAAGTGCTGAAGGATTTTGAGTGAACAACATTCTACAAGTCATGAGAGTATCTTGTTAATGAAGTCTAGGCTCTAGAATGAATGCTATGATTGTTTTATATGTATCCATTTGTTTCCAATATTTCTACTTGCTATTATTTGAATCTCTACCTTTGTTAAAATGAATTTATACTTGATTTCACTATAAACATCTAAGTGCAGTGTGTTAAGCAGAACAGTAATCTGAGAAGGAACTGGTAAGATGGGGTGTATGGTTTCTTTGGAAACAGTGAGTCTGTGACTATTCAGTGGACCAGGGGCTCGACACTTCAGGGAGACGCTCAGAGGGCTCGAGGGTTCCAATGTGCCTGTTGCTAACCTGTAAAGTAACAAAGAGGCCTGAAAGGCCTAGAAGGGAGTGCTTGTGTTGTCTGTGGCTAATGGAGTTGGGAACCTACCCACAGCACACACAGACAAAAATTTCCTACCGCTAATGACGGGTGGCAGTGAGGTGCCTCACGAGCCTGGTTACCTCTGGTAAGCATCAGAGCTACCTGCAGCCAAAAATTTGAAAGATTTCAGGTGGCTTCCAGTTTAATTAACAAATCACCAGAATACCAGATAAGTGACTGGATATTCACCATACGTGATGCTGTGGGTAATATTCTGTGTGTCCTGCCATCTACTGTATGGTTCAAGGTCTACATTCAGCTTTGTAATGGCAGAAATTCCAACATAAGTTAGCCAACTAAAAAAATAAATAATAAAGATGCACAATTAAAGTATGGAATTTACCCAACTTTGGCAAAGAGGGTATTGCCCGAGGATTATGTTTCTGGCAAGTCTGCATCCTTTCTGGCAGGACCAAATGACTTTCATCTAGGCTGATCATGGACCGTCAGACAAAGAGAGGATGTGTCCAGAGAAAAGTCCCACTAAGGCAATCAAAGGTAATTCAAACAGTGAAGAGAAACCTCCATAGACTTATACTTGGTATTACTCTGACCCAATTTTTACCCCAAAGCCATGAAAGAAAGGTCTAACACTTTTGTTTGCAGCTTTGCCTCAGCTGACAAGCCCTTAAGGGTATGCCTACTGTCAAGGCTGTATCCCCACTTTGAACTTTAGGATACAAATATTTGGGCCTGCATGAAAACTTCTAAGCTTAACTACCAGCTTAGCTCTGGTCCGCTGCCACCATCTCAAAGCTAATTCCCTTCCCTGGGAAACCTTGAGAGACCTTCACCAATTCCCTGGTGAATACAGATCCAAACCCCTTGGATCTAAAACAAAGGAGAAATTAACCATTCCCCTCCTTCCTTTCACCAACTCCTGGTGAATACAGATCCAACCCCCTTGGATCTAAAAACAAGGAGAAATTAACCATTCCCCTCCTTCCTTTCACCAACTCCTGGTGAATACAGATCCAACCCCCTTGGATCTAAAAACAAGGGAAAAAATCAATCAGGTTCTTAAAAAGAAGGCTTTTAATTAATGAAAAAGGTAAAAATCATCTCTGTAAAATCAGTATGGAAAATAACTTTACAGGGTAATCAAACTTAAAGAGCTCAGAGAACCTCCCTCTAGCCTCAGGTTCAAAGTATAGCAAACAAAGATAAACACTCTAGTAAAAGGTACATTTACAAGTTGAGAAAACAAAGTAAAACTAAGACGCCTTGCCTGGCTATTTACTTACAAGTTTGAAATAGGAGAGACTTGTTTAGAAAGATGTGGAGAACCTGGATTGATGTCTGGTCCCTCTCAGTCCCAAGAGCGAACGAACTCCCAAACAAAGAGCACAAACAAAAGCCCCCCCCCCCCCCCCAAGATTTGAAAGTATCTTGTCCCCTTATTGGTCCTTTGGGTCAGATGCCAGCCAGGTTACCTGAGCTTCTTAACCCTTTACAGGGAAAAGGATTTTGGAGTCTCTGGCCAGGAGGGATTTTATAGTACTGTACACAGGACAGCTGTTACACCCTTCCCTTTATAGTTATGACACCTACACAGCAAGCTGAAGATAGTCAAGAAACCTGGGATAGCAAGGCTCAGGCTGGAGCTCAGCTCTCAAGCTCACCCCCCTCCCTAGATTTCAGAGCTTGAGGCTGAACTTCAAAGTGGTCTACAAAGTAATTTTTAGAGCACTAGTGCGAACCCTGCTACCCCACGTCTGTTGACCCAAACTGGGAGGCTCATTGCATTGGGCTGTGTAGATTGTTGTGGTAAAATCAACTGCGAAACCAAAAAGCATTTTTCAAGTTAATATCAAGTTAAGATTTTAAGTTAATCTTATTCATACACTATATTATCTGACACTTGCCTTTATCCCATTAAAATCTGTAATTTGGGGATAGGGAGAAAGGAAGGATGGGGAATACATTGTTATTGACCTCTAATTGGTATTAGTGTGGTACACAGAAGATATCCTGCATATTTATAAGATAATCACATAGTTGACCATATTTGCATATTCTTTCTAACTCACTGTGCCTCTGTTTTTAAAGGCACTATTCATCAATAAAAACAAATCTATACAATTATTCATAGTTCTTAAAGTCAGAAGGGATAACTGAAATCATCTAGTCTGACTACTTGCATACAGGTCATCACACTAGCCTGTATTAATTCCTGTTTCAAGTTCAATAGCTGTGCTTAAACTAATACGTATCTTTTAGGGAAAAATGAACCTGGATTTAAAAGTGTCCAGTGATGAACAATCCTGCACAATTCTCAGTAAATTGTTTCAAAATTTAATTCCCATCACTGTTTTAAAAAAAAAAAGAGAGAGACTTGGAATTAAAGCAATGAATTGTATGTATGAACTTCTGCGTTCTACTTTTGTATACACTCTCACTTTAACTCTAACAGTTCATAATAAACATAAAATATGAACTCATGTTAAGAAGTTCCTTTATTTCAGTTGATTTAATATGGGGCATCTGAAAACAACACAAATAGTTAAACTGGACACAATATAAGTTTGTCAAAATGAAGCCATTCTCTGTCACCTTTTATGTTAAGTGATTCCATTTATAATACAATGCAGAAAAAACAAACAACATCTGGCTAACATACTATTTGCCTGCTTTTCTATAGCTTCTGTAACATCTTTACAAAAGAAAATTTATTACCATAATCACAGATTAAACTATATCCAACAAAAACAAAACAGGCAACTTAATCTCTTCTTCACATATAAGATTTTTCCAGTCACTTATGGTTTAATCTTTGCTCTCCTTGACTCATCAAATAGCTCATCAGCAAAACCATCAGATTCTACAGAGTAAGCAAGTGATAAGTACATAAGGTTGCTAAGTAACAATACCATATCTGTTTTTGTAAACAATTGTTTGAATAGCGAAGAAGTTTGATATTTTTAACAGGCCTTCCTTCCATACTTATTGGTTCAACATGTCAGGTAAAAAACAATTGGGAAAATATGAACTCATGTTATGAAGAATTACCCATTGCAGTGGCATTGGAAAAAAAATGTATAGTGGGGTGCTGAAAGCCATTGAACAAAACTGCAAACCCTGTATATAATGGAAACTACTTCAAGCCAGAGGGTGCTGCTGCACCCCCCAGCATCCCTAGTTCCAGCACCCCATACCAAGTATGAGAGGATTCCCCTATTTGATATTGTAGTCAGCCAACCCTCAGCTTGGGCTCAGCTGTAGTATCTTTGAGTAACTTGTCCCTGTGTCTCCTACGGGAGCCCCCATTCCTAGGCAATCTTCCTATCCCAGCTCACTACTGGGGTCTTTTCAGAGCCCAATTTACAGTCCTATTTTTTCTAATCTCTAGTAGCACTTCCCAAGTCCCACTACAGGCCACTTGTAGTATCGGTCTGCCCCAAACAGGGAGCTAAGGAAAAAAAGCTGAGCTCCCTTTGTTACCAAAGGTCACTAACAGCTCCTGTCTACCATTCACCCTGCCTCCTAGGAACACTCCTACTTGCCTCCTCCCCTCCCCCCCCCGCCTTTTGAGCTTCACTTCTTCAGGTGGAGCATGTTCTGCAGGTGTGCCTAACTGAAGCTTCTTGAGTGCCAGAACGCTTATTAGCTTTTCCACCAGTGGGATGGGGGCATGTCCTATCACAGATGTGATAGAGGATTGTTTTTTGTGACTATGTTTTTTGTGACACACAATTTGTATGTCTGTATGCAATGTTTGTGTGTTTAAGCCCTATTTTCAGTTAAGGTCTCATATTTTGTACCCTCAGTTAGTTGTAGGCACTCAAGCCCCAGTCCTGCAAACATTTTAAGTATATGAGTAGTCTCATTAAATGAACGACACTTGTGCCTAAAATTAAGCATGTGTGTAAGTATTTGAAGGATCAGAGTGGTTTACTATGGTCTTTCCACACTTCCACTGAGATAAAGTGCTTGTTATAATAGTCTTCAAGTTTGTGATGGTTTAATGACTAAATCATTAACAGAGCATTTAGTAACTTAAAACTCCAAGTCACCCAAAGGGAGCTGATTATTGCCAGCTGTTTCTGACAGCACTGTTATTTAAGGAAATTCCTTCAACTCAGTTTGTGCAGCAGAAGGGACAGCATTCAGATGTTGTCAATGAAAAGGAGTGCTTGATTACACTTAATCAGACAACAAAGTCAGAGTAAATAGTAGCAATGGCAACCCACCCATAAAGTCCAGATTTCATTCCCATAAAACACAAGTCCCACAATTCATATAAATTCAATTTTGAAAAGGCTCTTAGAGAGCTATCCAGTATAAGTTAAATTAGCATGTCAGGAGGATAAAGATAAAATGATCTTCACTTTTAAAAGTAAAAGATATCATTGAAAAACACATATGATAGATGCATCTAGGAAATAAAATATAGTGTACAGAAGAAATGATATTATGGATATTAGATAGGCAGAGAGAGAGTGGAATATTTAAATTAATAAGGACTTGATGAAGATGAGTATGAAAAGGCTGAGTGCAAGGAAAAAAAATCTTGCTACGCTTGGCAACAGCATCACAGTGACAGATGGAGTAGGAGACTACAACAGGCATTAGATTGAATTTTTGCAGTAACTGTGTACTATCGAGAGATGTTCCAAACTTAGTAAAGGTGACACTGACATTTATGAAACCATAACAGATCTCCCACTTCACCAGATGTACAGGAAAAATACTCAATCTGCACCATCACAGGCTGCAATCTTATAATCTCCTCAATTCTAATAAATTAAGCATAGTTAGTGCTTGGATGGGATACCAGCAAGAGAAAAACAGATTGCTAAAGAAAGTAATATATCTGTTTCAGACTATGGGACTTGTCTGTCATTGTCAGTAACCAGATGGTGTTAAGAGGAACTGTGCTGCTGGAACATGAGTCATCAAACAATGATTTTGACCAATTGCAGTTATTACAGATCCCACAACACTTTTAGCAAGAGTGCTGACCCTAATGTCCTGGCCAGATTTCAATATGGATAATTGCATTCTGCCTACTGAGATTCTTCCTGAAGATTCAATTGGATACTATTTTCTCCTTCCCTTCCTGTTCTGAACCATTGTCACATTGCCATGTCTTGTTAAATGGTAGCAGCTTTCCACCTGAGAAGTGGCTGTATTTCAATGATGAATAACTGTAGGTTTTTAGCAGTTTTGCATAATGCGATTTGCCCAACTCAACCCATCTGAGTAACTTTTTTTTTTAAGTGAGTCATTTCATTTGTTTTTACATTTGTACCAGTAGCAGTATAAGAGTAAGCAAGAAGATTTTGCAGTACATTTCCATGGCAATTTTGCAAGGATAGTTTATATATATATAGCCTGTAAAACGCTTTGGGATTAAAGGTGGAGTGTGAAGATATATGTAACTGTATTTTCCTATAAATGGAGAAAACATGTAAATCAAGCAGTGTTGTAAGACCTTTCAGAGCATATATGTCTCTGTGAAGCTTTAGACTAAAGGTATAGCCAATTGCTTGACTACAACCACGGGTTGCTATTAAAAATGGTTAAGAGACCAAATAACCAATTGTAGTCAAATTTTATTAGTCAAAGTCAAAGATAAAGCAATATGATACAGAAAGGAAAAAGTTACTACTTTTCCAATCCTTCCAGGAAGTGATTCTCACTGTATATGTAATATGGTTGTTTTCAAGTTAGGGAAAAATATACATCACCCAAATGTGATGAACCCACAAATCAGCTTTTTGTCCTATTTTCATGTGTCGTCCTGTACCTTTCTTTATCTTTTGTTTTGGATATTACATTCCAGGTGTTAGTGGGCTGTGAAGGTACCTCCCAACTGTACCAGGGCATAACATTCATATATCTTGTCTTTGACAGGTTTTGTATTTGCTAGTGCCAAAAGCTGAGTTCAGCTTTGCAAAGTGTTCTGGGATACACATATACCTTAGCACAAGTCAACAGGAGGAAACAGAGCATAATGCAATTCAGTTAACACAGTAGTCATATATGATATAACCTATACAATATTAATATCATGCACAAAACACATCGTGTGGTATGTCCAGAGAGAGAGAGAGAGAGTTTTCAAGAATCATGAATAAGAACAAGATGAATACCAGTAACTAGAAGAGCAAATGCTGTGCTATGGGAGCAAGACAAGGACATTTCTCTCAGTTCCAGAATTTCAGATCAGTGTATAATACTGTAGCAAAGTAAACAGCGTCAATATCTTCATTGTTTGTGTTTTGTTTTCTATCATTATTTACTAATTAATCCAATGGTATTTTGAGTGGAACTGATTTATATGATTCGATGTACTTGTTCTGATTTTTTTGGTTGTCATTGCACTATGGTAGCAAAGCTATAATTAATGGTAAAATCATTTTGAAGTGTTATAACTTTTTCCATTTTGAATTAAATTTCTTATGTTTGGCCTGAGCCCTAATGTGAAGTATTTTGGAAATTCAAACAAAATACATTAGCCATCTGTGAATCATAGAAGCGTGCTTTGTAGAATATTATATTTATTTTTAAAAAATCCTGTCCAATCTTTGATTTGTAATAACTCAGAAATGGCTTTATGTGTCTTTCAAATTAGTTGTACTTCTGACTGAGGATTATGTGATTTGCTTCAGATATGAACTACCAAAGTTCTGACTATTTGAAAATCATGAACTGAACAGGCATAAAAGAGATAAACACATACTCTATCATGATTAGTCTGAAGATATAAATAGCTAATCATTTACCTTTTTTCATGGGGGAGGGGAAGGGGCCTTGCAGTTGTTTCTGGGTACCATGTACAAATCCTTCAAAATATGGTATTCCGAAAGCTAGTAAACATACAAAATACAACTTTGACTCATGACTTTAGTAGTTCAGAATTATTTTACAACTGAATCCCAATGAAAGCTAATGCATTGGCCTACTTCTACCTTTTAGGGCATTGGATTCTGTCGTTGTTTCTCCATAGTCCCTATAATCTCTGCAAATAACTTTCTCTCCCATTATTCTGCATACTTTGCACTGCTCAGCAAAGTGGAACAAACTAGCCTTGACTGGACAGCTGAGAATTGTCTCAGCACAAGGGAGCTCTGTGTTGGTGTGAACTAATGTAGCTGGCTCTTGTCTCAACCCCTCTCCACATTACATTGGTGTTAGCAGCAAGAGGGTTGTGTGCTCTATTCTTTTTCTCCATTCCTAGCTCAAAAACAGTTCGGATTAAAGGCTTCCCACTTATGTTCAGGGGTACTGGACAGAGGGGTGCTGGGGGTGGTGCTGCACCCCTGGCTTGAAATCGTTTCAGGGTTTACAGTTTTGTACAATGGCTTTCAGAATCCCACTATAAAAATTGTTCCAACCCCTCTGCTTATGTTGCATATTTATCTCCAGTGAGGTCTACTGCACAGGTCTATCCTTCCTCTCAGGACTCCCTAAGTGTTCAGAGCAACCCAGTTTTGGAGGTGTCCCTACGAGGTATGACTCCCCCGTCTGGAAATTCAGGGGTCACCAGAGTGTGGTAGGGATGAGAATTTGTGTGTATCTTTTTGCTTCCATGGGAAGGAGAAATTGTGCCTTTGCTCCTCTCCCCCATTATGTTTCTGCCTATTGTGCTCCCTTTTCCTTGTGCTGCTCCCTTCTTAATTCTCCTCTTTCCAGTTGCATTTTCCCTCCTTTTGCCCATGTCCTCCCCAGCAGGGGACAGTGCAATGGCTGCTGCAGGCCACCTTCCTCCCAGAGCCCTTTTCCAGCCAGCGAAGTTGGAGAAGGAACTAGGAGCAGCCCTAATGGCCCCAGCTAGCGGCTTGGAGTAACTGCAGGAGACGCTCCAGTTTCTGTGCCCTTGCTAAATATTCCAGCAGGGTAGAGGAAATGCAGGCAGATGGAGACAAATGAGTGTCACACCCACAATATGATACTTAGCAGGTTTGAATCTTTAGTTACTTAGAGCTAGTCTACACTAGAAGCACTACATTGGTGCAGCTGCACCTCTGTAGCACATCTGCTGAAGACGCTCTATGCCGACGGGACTGAGAACCTCTGGGAGAGGTGGTAGCTATGTCGGCAGGAGAAAATCTCCCACTGACACAGCACTGACCACATCAGAGCTTAAATCGGTGTAATTTATGACTCTCAGGGGCGTGGTTGATTCATAACTCTAGGCGACACAAGTTATACCAAAGTAATTGGTAGTGTAGAACTGGCCTTAGTAATTGTTCCTCCTACATTATAAACTCCAAACACCATCTCTGCAGTTTATATGCTCTGTCATTACTACTGCAGCGTTTATAATGTCTGCAAGTGTAGTTTATAGGTAGTGTAGTCTCTGTAAACTTTTTGCTGGTGGATATGGAGTACCCAATATTCAGAGAAAAAGTTCAAAACTATTACATTAAAAAACTTCTTAGCTCAAGAATGACTGCTACAGAGCTAAGAAGCTACAGAACTATTACTACACTGCTCAACACTGCATTAGCTACTATGATAAGAGACTCACTATTACACTCATGGTAATTATTATGGAACTTGAAGCTTTGCAGTCTTAAGGCTGAACCTCCTAAATTTGAGCTCTGAAGAGTCCACACAGAAAATAAAATGAGTATATAAAAATAATGGAATTCAGACAAAATATTAGATTAAGATAGAATAAAGATTATGGATATCAAAAATTTTAAATCAAAACAACAATTATCTGTATATTAATTAGCTATCAAAAAATAAAAACAATGCACAGATTACATTCATGCCTTAAATTTAATGCTACTCCTGGTAATCTGGACTGAAACTTCCTCATTTTATACTTAAATACGTGACACCTACTGCACATATTTTTTGTCTTGTGGAAGGCCAACGTATTGTTCAAGCTTAAGAAGTAATAAATAATAACAGACTACTGCTATGCCAGAGAAAAGGCTAGTCAAATAATGAAACAGTGTTAATCCTGGTAGCATCATTCAAAGTTGCCTTGACAAAGTTGATCCCATTGATCTACTGCCAGTGTATTGCCTCCTATATTTTTGATCAGGAGACATAGAAGTTGTCATTCTCTACAAACGTTTTGCTTTATTCCTCTGAGTTAACTAAATAGGGTAAGGATATGCATTCTTAGAAGATATGCACTCTATTTACAGTCAGAAAGTGGATTAAGAGATGTTCTTTTAAAATCTAGAAATTAGCACTACGTTAAGAGTACTCTCTTTTTCTGAAACATCCGGAAGGTCTTTCTAGAACAGTAGTTCTCAAACTTTTGTACTGGTGACCCCTTTCACATAGCAAGCCTCTGAGTGTGACCACCCTTATAAATTAAAAATACTTTTAAATATATTTAACACCATTATAAATGCAGGATGCAAAGAAGGGTTTGTGGTTCACAGGCTGACAGCTCGTGAACCCCCATCTGCTGTAATAACCTCATGACCCCCTGAGGGGACCCGACCCCCGGTTTGAGAACCCCTGTTCTAGAAGCTTTGTCACTTGTGTGCGTGTGTTTTACTTGTTTCACTAACTCTTCTTATTTTGAGCCATTTTTGTATAGCTTTTTTTCTGACTGAGCAGTACCAAGGCTATCTTCCATTAAGGTTTTGAGTCTCCAAAGATCTTTGTGCGTTAGTTTTCTCTACAGTTTTCTCTATTTTGCACATAATGAGATATTTAACACCTGATCAGTTGCAGTTGCAGTTCACACCTTTATTTATCTTCTATTTCTTTGGAGTATTTGAAAATTAAATGATTCTCTACACCTGTTCACACAGGTTGGGCAACTGTTTCTTCAACCCAGGAAGGAAATCAGATGTTTGATCTACAAATGGAAAGATTGCCTCTGGTGGTCTCCCCCTTATTAAAATTCTGCACAGCTTGACGGCCACCTGTATATAGTAATTGGAGATTCAGAATCATTTTCTGTACTCTGGGATACACATTGATAGATAAATCAGATTCCACCTGACATCATCCTTTGCCCTCAGCAAGTGAAGTAACAGTCATAAAATCTGAATTACTGATGTTTAAGCTGCATCTAGACAGCCTAGACCGCACTAGTTTCCCATTATCCTTAAAAGTTAGGAAGATGATATATTACTTTTGCTGTCCGGATATGTATTGCAGGTGCATTCAGGCAGGAGCATGAACACTGGGAGAAGGTGTTAGTAATGAGGCTTTTTCTCCCCACACCTTTATTCCATTTTCATGTTTAAAAATCTACAAATGAGCATTTGGATTGATATATCTGTTGAATATCTTAAGTATCATTTGCTTTCTAGTTGACTAAACATCACTATCACTTCTCAGTTCATTTAAATTTATTCAGCCTTAAGTTTCTCAGATATTATAGAACTAGTAAGCTACTCCATGGAAAGTAAATTGTGTCTGTGCCAAACAAAACAAAACAGAACAGAACAGATTCATCGAACACCCCAAATTCAGGGTGTGGATTAAATCCATACCAACATCTAAATATTCATGTTATTTGGCCAAACCAAAATTTGGGATTCAGATACTATCTATTTGGGATTCAGACTACCATGCTATCCCCCCAACCTTCAAAAAAGAATGTTTAAAAATCCTGATTTTTTTTTCTGAACTTCTGGTACAGAGAGTCAGAACCCCCCCAAAATGTAAGATTAGGACAGGGTGGCAAAAGGCCTCACCAAAGCTCAGTAGTTGGCAGTGGAAGGAAAGAAGAAGTCTATGGGCATGTACTTGGAGCCTGATCCTGTGACACTTGTTAGACCCAGGCCTCCATAGTTTTTCCACAACATAAAGGAAAGGATTCAACCATAGCCACCAGAGCAGCAAGAGCTTTCACCACTTTCCTCACACTTTCTGATATCCAGCTCATGGGCTGACCACATCTTTGCTCATTGTATTATCTGTATTATATGAAGACTGTAAACTCTTCAGGGCAGTGACCTTCTATTTATCTCGCTGAAGCGCCATGCACACATATGGTGAGAATGAACCAATGTGGAATATCATGAAACATGCAGTATCACAAACCCAGTCATAGCTCTGGCAACAAAATATCTAATAAGGTTAATTCCTGCTATCAGCCAGCAGATGCCACAGTGGAAATAAATAACTATAGCAAAAGACACCATTGCATGCGATTCCCAAATAAGCAGTAGTGAATAGGATTTTTTTTTTTAATAATTTGTGGGGACAGATTTTTAATTCAATGATGTAGATATTTAAAAAACATTCCCTACCACTTTGTAACAACTTTGAGGTTGGCAAAATGAAGCCCTTATTCCTTGGTTATATTCCTTTTAACACTGACTCTCCTGGCTTTTGTACATGATTTGAAGAATCAAAAATTTTGACTGAAATTAATTATTTTTGGTCACAACAAACTACTTTATAAGAATATATGAAAACTGTTCATTGTACTGGTACCATTGCTTACCATGGCAGGGTTTAGGTACAGAAAGAGTATACATCAGATGATCCAAAGAAAGTTCAGCCCATCTGTAATAAAAATTTGGTTCAAATGCTGCAAGGTGCATATTACACTAAAAAGTAAAACATTCTCAGAAAGAGAGAGAGAGGACACTTCATTGCACATAAGGCAAAACGTTTGCTTTATAATCCAATCACTATTGCTTTCTGAACAGCCTTCATACCAGTACTTGTTCTCTCCGTATCTCTCTAGATAAGCATGTGTTCTTAATAAATAAAAAAAAAAAGATAGCTGAAAATCTGCATTTTCTTGAATGAAACTGCCAATTAGTGCTCCACAACCTTTCCTCATGTGACTTGAAACCATCTTGCTTGGAAATGCCTTCAGAATATGAATAATTCCTATTGACCCCAGTTTTGTGAGTTTATGAACCCACAACTCACCCCAGGTTTGCTAAACATTTTTAAATGCTTTGAGTGAACCTGAAGGAAGTTTTATGTGAACCTGGATCTGCTAACCCTTTCACAGCAAGGACGAGGGATTTACAGTTTTGTCTGAAAACCATGCATAATTTGGCGGGTTGGGCTGAGTTTTGCTTAGGGTTTTCCATTTTTTTTTTCAAATTCAAAAAAAATCAGGTTATCGGAAATTAGAAGCCATCATATTGCACATGGTTCATAAATGTATCTAGGTAATTGAGCAAATAGAGATGACTTCTTTTTAAAAAACTAAGTTCCTCTACTCTCTGACTTGATATCTATATAGTAATAACATAGTATAGGTCATGTTCAGCTAAATATTAGAGATGGTACTAAATCTGAACACCCCTGAATTTGTAGGATGCGTGTATCTAAGACCAGGCTCTGTGTCTTGGGCCCATTTTGACTAAATATTCTTCCAAATGACTATATTTCTGGAGGACAAACAGAACAAATGATAATAAAATGAGTGAGATTGGTTTGAGAGAGCAAGAAAGCATGTAATCCTGAAGTTCAGTTCTGTGTTGTAGTATAATTTGAATAAACTATGTATTCTTAGTAGAATCTTCCTTTTACTATTTATCTGGAGCAGCACAATTTGAAATCTGGTTCAGAAAGCCTGGAATTTGTAACCAGATTACAAAATTGCACTTGATTAAAAGGTAAAATCCCACCACACGCCACATAGAGAAATTTGAACTTTTGGAAGAAGGACTCGTAGCTGTCATATGATGCCCTTTTAAAGGCAGGGGAAGAAAAAAAAGACTGAGTCATCCCCTGCAGTATATATGAAGTTACCATTCATATAAACATGTCAACCAGTTTGATTCATGAATAGGTAAACTATTGTGAAGGGTATACTCCTCCATACTAATCAGCAACTGTGATAATGTACTGATGAATAGTGGAATACTAAGAAACTTTGCTCCTAAATATTTAGAACTTTCTGAGAGGCCTAATCCTGTAAGGTGCTCTGAAGTCAAGTGGAATTGAGTTGCTAGTGTATTTCAGGGGCCACTCAGCACCTTACAAGACTGGGCCCCAGGCAAATGAAAAGAATTTCAAAACTGCTTTGGGGCTTGGCTCTGGATGTCTCTTTATTTTCTCTGACTCTCCTGAACTCTGCTCTGTCTAAAAGACTGAAAATGCACAAACATGGAATTGCCATAAGCCTTCTTTAAACATTTGTTTTATACTCAGAAGTCTGCTCAGAAAGAGTTCAGATTCGATGCACCTGCAATTTATTGTTTTAGGAATTTCACTTTCAGTCCTTCTGAAGCAGTGACTCCAATTTGAAGGCTACAAAAAGTGGTAATAAAAATAAGTTAGGCAACTTTTAGTAAGGGACTCACTTCCATCTCATTTTAGGTTTCTTCTTTATTAAAAAAAAAGGAATAATCCATATAAATCCTGGATTCAGTTTTAATTTGCTTTTTTAAATGGTTTAAAAGGTGCTAGATTTTTATTTTATCTACATCTGTTCAATAGTTCTTTGGTTCCAATTCATTACGCTCCATGAAAGCATCAAAAATCCATAGAACCAAGTTCTTAATCTTCAACAGTCAACCTATTAAATCCCTTTTAGACTGGAACTTACCAAACAGTGACCAAATAATTATTTTTGCCTCTTTATGTCCTTTTCAAAAGTTATTTGCCACATAATTTCTGTGATTAATTCCTCATTTGGAGCTTGTTCACCAAAAGGTAATGGAAAGTATTTGTTATATGAAATCTCAGCTGTTTTAGAAAATTAGATGCAGATCACATGGGCTCCCTCCTGCAAACATAAATGTGCTTAAAAATTAGGAACACAAAACTGGAAGGGGCCTCTTGGCTCATCAAGTCCAGTTCCCTGCTGTTGCAGGCAACTGTGTTATATAATCCTTTTCATAAACTTTTGAAGCCTCATCTTAAAGCTGGTTAGATTTCTTGTCCCCACTACTCCTAGTGGTAGACTTTTCCAGAACCTCACTCTTCTGATGGTTAGAAACCTTCTACATTTCTAGCCTAAGTTTACTCAAGGCCAATTTGTGCCAACCTAGGCCTTTAGCTTAAATAGCATTTCTCCCTCCCTGGTGTTTACCCTCCTGATGTAAAGAGAGAACAGTCATAACCTTTTTTTTTTACTTTCATGTTGCTAACCTAAACAAGCCTAGCTCCTTTAGTTTCCTCTCGTAAGATAGGCGATTCATTTCCCTGATCATCTTAGTAGCTCTTCTCTGCACCTTTTTCAGTTTGAATTCATCTTTCTTGAACATAGGTGACCAGAGTTGTACAAAGTATTCCAGATAAGGTCTCACCAGTGCCTTGTACAATGGCACTAATACTTCCCCACGTCAACTGGAAATGCTTCACCTTATACATTCTAGAACTGAATTTGCTTTTTTCATGGCTGCATCATATTAGTGGCTCATAGTCATCTTGCAATCAACTAATACACCCAGGCCACTCTTCCACCTCTGTTACCAACAGAGCCCATAGCATATAGCAGAAGCTTTTGTTGTAGGCTCTAAGTGCATGACCATATACCTTGTACTACTAATTCTCATCACATTTCTATCATTCTACTCCTCCAAGTTATCCAGTTCTTCCTGTACAATATTCCGATCCTCCTCTGTATTGATGATGACTCCCAGATTTGTGTCATTGGCTAATGTCATTAGCACACTCCTATTTTTTGTACAGAGGTCATTAATGAAAATATTAAATAAAATCAGTCCTAAGTTCAATACTAGAACTCCACCAGTAACCTCTCTCCAGCCCAATAGTTTCCCCTTTAGCTATTTCTTTATTCATCTTACAATTCTTGTTCTAATACTCAACTAATAATTTCCCATGTGGTGCCATATTAATTGTTTTCCTGAAGTTCAGATAGACTAGGTCTCCTGCAATTCCAATATTAAAAAAAATACCTCAGTTCTTATCAAAGAAAGATATTAGATTAGTCTGGCACAATCCACCTTTGGTAAACCCATATTGCTTTTTATCCCATTTTCCATTTACCTCAATCTCTTTATTATTCTTTCCCTCAAAATTTGTTCTAAAGCTATGCATACTATTGAGACCAACAAATGGGCCTACAGTTTCCTGGATCACTCCCCGCCCCCATTTCTTAAATACAGGTACTGTGTTTGCTATTTTCCACCCATATGCGCTTTTGATTATTGAAAACTGAGGCAAAGTAATTCATTTAGTTTTTGGGCCGTATCTAGAATATCCCTCATTTCTACCCCATCCTCACTACTTAGTGTCACCACTTCTTTTCTTGTTCTCTTTTTATTAATATGGCTAAAGAACCATTTATTACTTTTTTTCCCCTTTGTAGGTTTTAAGTCAGCTTCACTTTTGGCAATTCTCACTTTATCCCTACCCTTTGTAACCACCAAGATGTAGCTTTCTTTGCTGATCCATCCCCTTTCCCCATTAAGTCAGTGTGTAAGCATCTGCAGGACTGGAGCTGTGCTATGTTTCTGTCCCTTGTGTGTTTGAGCATGATGCTTAAAATGAGATTTCTGGTGCAAATTCTCACAAATATGAACTCAAAATTTGATTTTAGAAAATACCATGCAATATTTTGATAGCAGGTTCCTGAGGAATAAACAACCTTTTATCAACCCCAGTTAAAGGCAAGAAAATTTCTAACTGATAATCTTAACTGACTTCTAAATCCTAGTCTACATTTAACTTCTAACCCAAAATAAGGTAAGTAAAATGAGTTCTGACACCTATGGAAAGTTCCAGAGCTGCATTAATCACCCAGACTAGAACAAGCTTCCAAGCCATGCTGTAGTCCCAGGGAGAAGCAATCTCCTTGTTTATACTAAAACCTCAGGTTGAAATGAGTTCCTCAGTACTAGAAAAGACATCTTACCAACTGCAGCTCACAAACTAAAGTGAGCTACTTAAAGCTAGAGACCAGCTTTATACCCCTTTCACTCCGCCCCTTAAAGGTCTTTAGCCAATCAGGCATTCTTCTTGGCCCAAAATGAGTCTTACAGCTAGCAGCTAAAACTACTGCTTATTTTTGGCTCCTGCAGCCTAGGTCCCATTTCCTATCTCATCTAATCAATCCCCATCACCTCTCATGCGATATGCTATTCCTCATTCCATAGAGGCAGCAGCAGCCCCAATTTTTCCCTGGCTCTAACCCCTGCCTGCAGGTCCTCACAGACCAGGGGGGCAGTGAGGTGCCTGTACAGGTCCCTACAGAACAGCTGAGTCCCTCCTAGTGGTAAGCCCCCCTCCTTTCCTCCCTGTTGAATGTGGGGCACAGTTACCAACTGATCTGGAACAGCTGTGGTAGGGGGAGATGCTGTCAGGAGTGGAAGTTCTCTGTCTTTTTTTGCCAGCCCCTGGAGCAATCTGCTTCAGTGCTATTGTGACGGGAGGGAGAGGGTTCACATGGGGCCAGATTTGGGTGGTCCTGGGTGCTAATTGTATGGGCCGTGGCCGGGCCGTGGCCCACCCATGGCTATGCTCCTGCCTGAATTGAATCTACATCTCCTGTTTCCCAATCACCAGGCTGTACACTCTCACTTGCTGTCTCTTTGGTCCAATTAATAGTTATGTAGCTATGCAAATTGGAACAGTTTCAATGGAAGAGTTTACTATCAGACTGTGCTATATCCTGGTGGTGAGGGCACTTGACTAGCTTTGGAGAAGATCTGACTTTAAATCTGAGCAACAATGAATAATTAAACAAAGCAAAACAACCTCAGGTGGAGAGACTGAGAGCAGCCTAAATTAAAATAGCCTATAATCTGGTAGTGAGGAGCTTCCCAAGAAAGGGGAAATATCCCCTGCTCCAAAGTGGGGATTCTAACCTGGGTCTCCCACATCCCAGGTAAATACCCTAACACCTGTGCTGGAGGTTGTAAGGGGCTAGGTACACAAATCTGTTTTCTGAAGCTGGCCCTGAAAATTACTTTTCCAGCCAAAACCAATTTGGTCAAATTGCTGAATAGTTTGGGGGTGACAAAAATTGCAAATAATGTGTATGAAAATTTTTTGCTCAGCTCTACATGCAGGTGTTATGAGGGTGATGAATTGATATTTATAGAGGTTTTTTTTAGATCTTCATGCTGTATATTGTAATACATACATGAAGTGCAGCGTATTTCATATAATTCCTGTACCTGCAAAAAAAAATTAATGATAAATATATCAGTACTCTACCATTCAAATTAAATGTATGGTTCTTGAATGGTTCTTCTCAACAAAAGAGACATGCCCACATATTATTTTACAATATATGTGTGTGTGTGTGTGTGTGTGTATTCTCTCTTAATGGAGGAATAGGTTCTGCCTTATTGTTGTGCATCATTTTATATTATCTTGTTTTGGGATCCTTTCAAAGACTGATATTCATCCACGATATATGGAATGATGTAATTGTGTTTAAGCCTTTTGTATCAAACACTGTGTGCATATAAATGCATTTCTTAATACTTTACCTAGCGAACATCCGAGGTAGACATTTATTTTCAATAAATTTGTAACTGGGGAGTGTTCTTGTACAATGCATAGTTACAAACAGCTCGACTTGCTATGCTCTATATAAAACAAAATCAGTGTTAGGAGCAGGGGTGCACAGAGTACTCCTCAAATCTGGAATGTGTAACGTACAATCACTTTTTTTTATTAGCAGAGGTGACACTGTGACACTCTAAACTCTCATGGAAGCTTTTTCTTTCCAGGCTATCTTCCACTCCTCACACTCCAGCTTGCCTCATCATCATCCAGATCTGGTATTCTCCCTAAACTTGCCCTTCCCCTTGCTGCCTCCTTTCTCTTAGTCCATAATATATTCTGCTCTCTGACATTTATTCTCCCTCTCGTGCCTGTGTTCTGCACACATTGTCACCATCAGCACTTGAGTTAACAACATAAAGAAATATAAGATTATTATTTATATTCCCATAGTACCTGCAGGCCCAAATGAGATCAGAGCCTCATTGTACTAGGCACCATACAAATAGATAGAGGCAGTCCTTGTTCCAGAGTGTTTACAGTATAAACAGACATAAGAGACAAAGGATGAGAGAGAAAATAGAGAAGAGTACAAACAGAAGTTACTTGCCCAAGCTCATACAGCAGGTCAGTGGCAGAGCCCATAGTGCTCTTGATTCCCAGTCAAATGCCACTAAAACGTGCTGCCTTCATTATAAAATTTAATTAAACTAGAGCAGAATGAATAATGGAAAAAGTGAACCATAAATATTGTTTGTGAATGGATGAAGCAATTTGGCTTCTCTGTTATCCATGGGTTATATTATTTATTGTTTGTCAGTATGTGGATGGTTGTTGGAAACCAGCAGCCAGTCAGCACAGATTCTGGATTACTGATATCCTGAGAAATACTAGTTAATAAATGGGTTTCTGTGTTCTGCATGGGCTTAAGTGTAACCCCTTTGGGGTTTAGAGAGCATGGCCCTTTAAATCTTTTTTCCTCCAAGGAGAGGGAGAGGCAGCCTGCAGGCCCTGGAAAAGTGAAGCAGCAGAGAACCTGCCCGAGGCCTGAGACGGACAGGGCCGATCGGGGACACCCCAGGACAGGAGCCAGGAGGAGCACTGTGCCAGGGAGGAATTGCCCGAGAAGGACAGGCCGGAGCTGGACCCAGTATGACTGCTGCCCAGAGCTGCATGGGGCTGTGAGTACTGGGGCTTCTGAGTCTGCATTGGGAACAAGGAGGGAGGTTGCTAGATAGTTAAGTGGGGAGGTGGTCGCTCTTTGTGGCTTTGTAGAGAGCGGCAGAAGAGGGCACCAGACGGGTTTGTTGGGGAAAGTTCACTGGCTCTGAAGACGACCAGGAGCACCCAAGACTCACCACTGGACTGGAACTTTGCTCAGGACTCCTGAACTCTGTGTGCAGACACATTGCTCAGTGTCTGTCCTTCCAGACTGTGCTACCACTGGGCCTGTGGGGCCTTGGCTTGGATGCAACCCTGTTTTACTGCTCCCCCTATATTTCCTTGTGTTGGTTTTTCTCCTCTCATCCCTCTGTAAATAAATATTTCCCTTGTTATATCCACTGTACTTTTCCTGTGGGGGTGTGTGTTCACTCTGGGGGGTTTGGAACAGGTGCCCCTGGGGTGGAAGGGCTTTCTCCTGCTGCATTCCTGCGCGCGCCATCTCTTAGCCAGAGCTGCCTGCAGAGCAGATTCCATCTTGGCCACGAGAGCACTAAAGTTACATAAGTTTCCATGTGCCTTAAGGTGTCAGCTTGCATAGAACGTATTTCAGTAATCAAGTCTTGAGGAGACAAAGGCCTGGATCATAATATTATGGTCCTTGTACACAAGAAATGGTTTCACTCTATGTGAAAAATAGCACAATATCCATAATAAAGAGTCACAGTATTGCCAAACCCAAGCATTCAAATCTCATTAGTAAAGCTCCATAAATTCTGTAATTGGCTTAAGATGAAATTTTAAAAATGATAAATGTTGAGTTCCTTTTATTTGCCCTTCTGGTTTTTGAGCCTTTTGGGTTCATGTTTTCTAGTTTTATCTGCAATCATAAGGGCTAGATAGCTATTTTTTCTTAAGCTGCAATTGTTGCATAATTAACATGGCTCAGGAAGCTGGGGTTTTAAGAAAAAAACACTAGCTAGACTAGCTCCCACTAGAATTGCAAGAGTTGATAACACTGCAGTCAAAGTGAGCAGTCTGCAAAAAACCTGTAGGCTGAAATTTATTTCCATAGACTAAATGGTGAACTATTACAAATAGCAAATATCTTGATAAAAATAGGATTGGTTCATGATTAAAAAAGTCTAAATTTAGAATAACTATTATTCACCAGTGAATAATTGGACCAGCTGTAATATTTAATGAGCACTTTGACTAGAGCAAAGAAAGCTCTACAACTATGAGCCAAATTCTTTATCAGGTCGATAATTGTAATATTGTTTTAAAAGCCTGTACTAATATATTTTTTAGTTTCAGTAACTTCAGATTCTTAATGAGATTTAAGATTGGCCTTTGTTCAACAGCTATGTCAGTATTGTAGCAACTTCCTTCATCTCCCTTGTAATGATTTATAAATTATAGATCAATATCTTGCTGTGCAAATCCTGCCTCTTCTGCAAGTGATATTTTTCCCCACCCATATTACAAAAAAAAAAAAAGGCATTATTAGCAAACTACTAAAATTTCCATTGTACTTTGCAGGTGGGAAACATCTACTGCCACTTACTATTTCTATAACTGTCACACAATTTCTGAACTTCAGGAGATTGAGTATTTTCAAGAAGAAAGTGCCATTGTCCCTTAAAATGAATTGTGAATTGATTTGTCAGTATAACCAAACCTTTTTCTCAAAACCACTAGACATATAACATTATCTCTCTATATCTATATGTCTATATCTAGATATATGTCTTTGTTACTTGCTTAGAGAAGGACTTGGTGAAATATGCTGAGTTCTCTGAGTTTTTTGGTATACATGGGGCAATATTTACACACACATATCTTCTCTCTTACCTCTGTTGCTATATATATATTTGCAATTATCCTTTATGGGGCTGCATTTTGTGTACATGGGAAGAACAACCCTCACTTTACTAATGTGCCTATAATAAAATATCAGCTACACTCAGTAAGCTGATGCAGCATTGTGGTAGAGTCCATGTCATTCCAGCTGTGTTACACATCCTTATTTCACTTGGCATTTACACACTTACAAATCATAGTTAGTAGTGTGGACATGTATAGGCTATGTTGATAAATTGTATAGTCAATTGCTTGACCACACTTTGGTTTGTTATTTTGTTATGAAATACATTCAAGAAACCAAATAGCCAGTGTCAGTCAGATTTATTAAAATGGTACAGGAAAAAGGTCTATACAATATCAGTCTCTGAAGAGCAGTCCCTTGCCATGATGTTACATTCATCTTACACAGGTGTGTTCCCCAAATTACACATTTCAGCTGGTATTATTTATATGATTTTGCAAGTTACACATTTCTTTACATGTCATTAAAATCCAACTCATCAGTTTGTTCCAGTTCCCTAATTCATTGCTCTGTTCCTTCCTTATCTTTGTTTTGGATACTAGCATTCCAGGTACTGATCCATGAAGGTACTTCCCTAGCTTGTACTAAAACATAGAATGAATGTATCTTGATTTTGACAAGTTTCCTATCTACTTGTGCCAAATGCTTTTTTCAGCAAATGCAAAGTAATAGCGACCATAATATAATTAAATTTAACATCCTTGGTGCAGGGAGGGTGGAAGTGAATACCAAAGAAGCCCACCACAGTAGCATTTAACTTCTGAAAGGGGAACTACACAAAAAAAGAGGAAGCTAGTTAAACAGTCATAAAAGTTAAAGGCGTGCAAACTGCATGGACACTTTTTAAAAACACCATAATAGAGTCTCAAATTAAATGAATAACCCAAATTAAAAGAATAGGAAGAGGAAAAAAAAGATCACCATGGCTAAACAACAGAGTAAAAGAAGTGTTTAGAGGCAAAACAACATCCTTTAAAAATTGAAAGTCAAATCCTAATGAGGAAAATAGAAAGGAGCATAAACTCTGGCAAGTAAAGTGTAAAAGAATAATTAATCAGGCCAAAAAAGAATTTGAAGAGCAACTAGCCAAAGTCTTAAAATCTAACAGCAAAAAAAAAAAAAAAGGACATCAGAAGCAGGAAGCCTGCCAAACAATCAGTGCCCATTGGATGATCAAACTTGCTAACGGAGCACTTAAGGAAGACAAGGCAATGAATTCTTTGCATCGGTCTTCACTGCAGAGATTGTGAAGGAGAGTCCCAAAACTGAGCCATTCTTCTAAGGTGACAAATCTGAAGAATTGTCCCAGATTGAGATATCAGTAGAGGAGGTTTTGGAACAAACTGATAATTAAACAATAAAAAGTCACCAGGACCAAATGGTTTTCATCCAAAAGTTCTGAAGGAATTAAAATATGAAATTACAGAACAACTAACTGTGGTATGTAACAAATCACCTAAATCAGCTGCTGTACCAGTTGACTGGAAGATAGCTAATGTGGTGCCTATTGTAAAAAAATAAAAAGTCTCCAGAGGTGATCTTGGCAATTACAAACTGGTAAGCCTAACTTCAATATCAGACAAATTGGTTGAAACTATAGTAAAGAACAGAATTATTAGACCACATAGATGACCACTATTTGTTGGGAAAGAGTCCACACAGCTTTTGTAAAGGGAAATCATACCTCACCAATATATTGCTATTCTTTGATGGAGTCAACAAACGTGGAGAAGGGGGACGCAGTGGGTATAGTGTACTTGGATTTTCAGAAAGACTTTGAGAAGGTCATTCACCAAAGGCTCTTAAGCAAAGTAAGCAGTCATAGGATAAAAGGGAAGGTCCTCTTCTGGATCAGCAACTTATTAAAAGTCAGGAAACAAAGGGTAGGAATAAATGGGCAGTTTTCAGAATGGAGAGAAATTAAAAGCAGTGTCCAATAGGGAGCTGTACTGGGACAGTGTTATTCAACGTATTCCTAGATGATCTAGAAAAAGAGGTAAACAGTGAAGTGGCAAAGTTTGCAGGTAATACAAAATTTCTCAAAATAGTTAAATCCAAAGCTGACTGCAAAGAATTAATAAGGGATCTCAGAAAACTGGGTGACTGGGCAACAAAATGGCAGATGAAATTCAATGTTGATAAATGCAAAGTAATGTACATTGGAAAACATAATCCCAAGTATACAGACAAAATTATGGGGTCTAAATTAGCTGTTACCACTCATGAAAGAGATTTTGGAGTCATTGTAGATAGTTCTTTGAAAACATCTGCTCAATGCACAGCAGCAGTCAAAAAAGGTACCAGAATATTAGGAACCATTAGGAAGGGAATAGATGACAATACAGAAAATACCATGCTACTATATAAATTCATGATATGTCCACACTTGGAATACTATGTGTAGTTCTGGTCATCCCATTTTAAAAAAAGAAGATATATTTTAAAATTGGAAAAGGTACAGAGAAGGGCAACAAAAATGCTTAGTGCTATGGAACAGCTTCCATATGATGAGAGATTAAAAGACTGGGACTTTTCAGCTTGGAAAAGAGACAATTAGGAGGGGATATAATAGTGGTCTATAACATTGTGACTGGTGTGGAGGAAATGAATGAAGAAGTGTTATTTATTCCCTCATGTATCACAAGAGCCAGGGGTAACCCAATGAAATTAATAGGCAGCAAGTTTAAAATAAACAAAAATAAGTACTTTTTCACACAACATACTCAACTTGTGGAACTCATTGCCAGGAGATGTTGTGCAGGCCACAACTATAACTGGATTAAAAAAAGAATTAGATAAATTCATGGAGGATAGGTCCATCAATGGCTATTAGTCAAGATGGTCAGGGATGCAACCACATGCTCTCGGTGTCCTGAGACCTCTGACTGCCAGAGGCTAGGACTGGACAACAGAGAATCCATTACTTGATAATTGCCCTGTTCATTCCCTTTGAAGCATCTGACATTAGCCATTGTCAGAAGACAGAATACTGTAGTAGATGGGTCATTGGCCTGACCCAGTATGGCCATTTTTTGTCTTTATGTTCTTAAGGGATACTTAGCATAAGTGAACAGGATTGTACTATAGGCCAGTTTAGGCTAGATAACTGTTTCAATATTTATGCTTGATGTTATTTGTGCTTGTACAAGAGTTTGCGGGGGCTTGACCCTCTCCGGGCGGTGGGGAGCCACACCGGCTCACTACCCACTGGTGCTTGGATACTTTGTCCGGCTGCAGGGTCTCCCTTGGCAGCCCTTGCAATCCTGGAAGACACAGTAAGCCCGACCCTGGCTCAGGGCGGGCACCAATGCTATGTCAGGGCTCAGACCCTCAGTCAGGGTTGAGCAACAGTAGTACAGATATTTAAGCCCAGGCCCAAGGTCAGGGCGGGGCAACAAATGCTGAGTCGGGAGCTCAGGCCCTCAGTCAGGGCTGAGCAACAATAGTAGGCCTAAGCCTCAAAAGGCCTGGAAGAGGGGGAGACTGCCACCCACGGGTTGGGTGGCAGGGGGGATGCAGGCCCTCCCACTCCACTGCGTCCCAGCCCGGGGCCCTAGCAGCAGCAGAAGGCCCACTGCTTAGTCAGTGGGGATCCTGGCCGCAACACACTGACATAGGCTCTGGCAGTGCTGCAGCCAGACTGGGGTCGGCTGCCCCCGGGCTACTTTCACACTCCCCCTCGGGGCCTACCTGGGGGCTGGTGTCGGCCTTGGGGAGATCCTGGACCATGGGTTCGTCAGGCCAGGGATCGTTTGGCAAGTCCGGCAGCTCTTCCGAATAGCAGGCGCAGGGCAGGTCCGGCAGCTCCTCCGAATAGCGGGAGCAGGGCAGGTCCAGCTGCTCCTCCGGGTAGCGGGCTCAGGGCAGGCCCGGCGGCTCCTCCGGGTAGCGGGCTCCGGGCAGGCCTGGTGGCTCCTGGTGGCCGCCCCAGGCCGCGGAGGTTTCCCAGCCCCGAGCTAGGCTGGAGACGTCTGGTCTCTCCGGCGGCTGGGGCCTGACTGAGTTCTGAGGGCGAGCCTTTGTACCTCTGGGTCGCCGCCTGACCCCCTGAGGGTGGGCTCAGAGCTCCCTAGCTCCACTGACTCCAGCTTCCAGATGGGCTCTTCCCCCTCCGGGGCGGCGGGGAGCCACACCGACTCACTACAGTGCTGTAGAGAGGGGGCGTGGTCTCCCACTCTGACGGACAGAGAGAGAGCCATGACCAACACCTGGTAGGCAGAACTGGGATACCCATCGCCACCCCGCCGGAAACAGAAGGGCAAGGCAGGAACAGGAACTATAAAAGGCTGGCCCTCTTGCTCAGTTGTGGCCGTGCTGCCAGAGGAGCAAGACATCTCTCCCTTGCTATTGGAGCCTGGGCCTGACGGAGGCTGCTTCCGTGATAGAGACTGCCAGAGCTGCCAGACAGCAGGGACACTGAGGAGCTATTGGGGTTGCTGCTTACATTTTACCCAAGTGAGACCGATGACAACCCCGGAACCCAGGTACCCCCAAACGGGGAGTATAGGAAGAAGCCCAGGGAAGCTGAATAGGGTTCAGCTGTGTGACTGTGTGGAGTTGGCTTGAAGCACCTTGGGTGTCATACGGACAACTGTATGGCATATTTTCCTACAGTTATTACCTGATGAACCTGCATGAACTAATGGGCATTGCATCTCTCTACATAGCTATCCTCCTATCTGAGTGCCATATGTTCTGGAGTGGCTATATGTCTATGATAGGGTCTCAAGTATATGACACTTCCATCTGTAAGTCCTGTGCTTGTCTACTTATTATTGCAGGCTTGCTGTCTACTTCCCAAGGAGTATTATATTTTCTTATGAACTTCTCAGGTTCGCCTTAGATAATACCAGTATATGAATTATTACATACTTTAGATACCGCTGGCATCTTCCAAAACATGATGTGTATAGTATTAGAGGGGTAGCCGTGTTAGTCTGGATCTGTAAAAAGCAACAGAGAGTCCTGTGCATGCATCCGACGAAGTGGGCATTCACCCACGAAAGCTTATGCTCCAATACATCTGTTAGTCTTAAAGGTGCCACAGGACTCTATGATGTGTATAGTTTATCAATCATATCCATTATAATAGTTTATCCAACCTCTGAGGTATAATATTTTCTTATCTATGGTATGCATGTAACAAGTCAGAATGTACTTATGCTACTTTCTATATAGAGCATGCTTTATTTTTTCAGGCTACATACATTCAGTTTTGCAATACCTGCATATATAACTTTCCAAATCTTTGGGATGTTTCTCTGGCCTTCTTCACATGCATTTAGTTTCTGAGAGGATGTCCATCCTTGTGTCTTCCCGAAATTTGGCCCATTATTTTGAATGGGGTTCTTAAAGGTTCTATATATGTTACTTGTTTTGGATAGGATTTCTGATGAGATTCCTTCTCTACCTTTTTCTAGTTTGTTATCAAAGCCATTGGTCCCAAAAATAATTATATATAAAAGTTCTTGCTGTCTAATTCCTCAGTAAAATAGAGACTGTCTTGGCCAAAACCTTTTTTTACAATACAGTTTTAACTAAGAGTATGCAGTTTCTGTAGCATTCCAGGGGATGCCACCCATACTGGGTTTTTTTTTGTTTATTTTTTTAAAGTTAAGCTGACATCAAACAGAATGATTTAACTTTAGTCCTGTTAACTTTTATCTGGAACTATCACTGAAATACATGTGATTTCCTATAAATAATCTCTCACATTAATTATTAATACTTGCTTTGCCACTGGAGAGAGAATTCCTCTTCTATTAAAGAAAGTGCCAACAATCCTAAAAGCTCTATTTCCCTGCTAAGGCAATGGATAAGCAATTATTTTACTGAAAATGCATACAAGGAATTTTAGCTAGGTATTGAATTGTACACTAACGTCTATCTTTTTTTCTTTTATTTTTTGGACATTATTTAATGTTTTTTAGTTTTGGGAAGGGACAGATTCCTTCTGCTTTGAGGGTTTTTTTTGCTAGATCCTGTGAGCTTCCTGCCACAGGAATGATTTGATGTCTTTGTGGATAGTATTTTACAAGGCCAACTGTAATCTGCTGTAGAGAAAGGGTTTCAGACAACATACTAATTCGGATAATATCCGGCTTTATGTTCTACTTTCTTTGTCTCTGAGATGGCTGTCACTATCTTTCACCACTATTGAGGTGCTGGATCACATCCATCCCTGGTGTAACTCCATTGAATACAGTGGGGTTAAACCTGGGATGAACTGAGCTTTGTGTCTTTTATAATAATCAATTTATTACTTCAAGGCCCATTTGACCTATGATTATGGGTAAACCCATATTTAAAACCAAATACAAAGCATGATGGTTGTTTTGTATGGCTAGTGACTTTTGTCTGGAGGATACCTTTTACCAACATGGTAGTTTGTTGTCCTTTGAAAATGGGAAGCAGTAGCCCCATTGATACTCTAAATATATATATTTTTTAATGGTCTGCTTTGGCAAAATCAGAGTCACTGTGTAACAGAATAAGTCATGTTTATTCTACTGATTGAAATAGGACAAAATATCACAGCAACAACTTCATTACAAGTAGTACTCCTTTAGCAACTTGATGGGGATTTTGTTACCATCTTCCAAAATGAATTTGCTGTAAGTGCAGGTTTTTAGAGGTAGATTTTTCTTTCACTCTTGACATGTAACTCCCATCAGCACATACATGCTCTAAAAGAAAAAAAAATAACTTCAGAGTGATGTTGGAAGAGACAGCAATGTGATGTTGGAAGAGACAGCAACAACCAGAGTTGGTAGTGAAATGGATAGTTAGGTGTAATTTTATATGATTTTTATCTATAACTGTTAAAGGGTGGAAGAAATCCTATTATTTGCATGAATGTATCATCCCAGATACTGTGGTTATGTCTGACTTATATCTAACCCTAGTACTCTATGGGTCAGTCTATCTTGCAGGGAATGTTACATAAAAATTAAGAATTAGAACTGAACCCTAAAGGCAGGAATATCAATATGACATATCCTATCCTTATAATGGATCATCTATTATAGGAAGCAGCAATTTCTGTGACTAATATGCAAAAAATGTTGATTGCTAGACCCAGCAGCGGCTCCAGGCACCAGCGCAGCAAGCGCATGCCTGAGGCTGCAAGCCGCGGGAGGCGCCCTGCCGGTCCCTGCGAGGGCAGCAGTCAGGCCGCCTGAGGCAGGTCTGCTGGTTCCACCGATTCGGCAGCAATTCGGAGGTGGGTTCGCCGAAGCTGCGGGACTGGCGGACCTCCCGCAGGCATGCCGCTGAAGACCCCACCCCTCAAAGGGACTTTGGTGCCTACCTCTGCTTGGGATTCTGATCTGTGACACCTCTCCTGGAATTAAGCACCTAATTTCTTTTTTTATTTTTTATTTTTTTTCAAAAAATGGAGGGAGCCTCCCTTATCATCTTTAGCCCAGTGGTCCAAGCACTTACCTGGGATGTAAGAGACCTCCTCATTCTGCCTGATGTGGAGAAGGAATTTGAACACACACACATGTGTGTGTGTACATATATAAAATTTGAATATATGCGTGCATGTGTATATATAATATATTTACTATGACAGTTTACATCAGGTGAGGATCTGCACCCTCATGGCTGTGGAGAAAAGTTGGAAAATCTGACCTGAATGTAACCTAAAGACTCAAACTCCAGAAGGTAAATAACAAAAAATTCTGTCTATATATTTAAAAAGATATATATTTATTTTAACCAATCTCATGAGTTTTGAATGCTTGGGTTTGGCAATGCAGAATGTGGACTCAAGGCACCTCATGGATCATATCTCATCTACTGAAAAAGCAGGAAAATCCTTGGGTTATTAGGACTCAATGCAGTCCTAATGCAGAGCCATGCAGCAGGAAGGAGGGCAAGCTTATTCCAAAGCCCAACCCTCCCCCCATTTCCCCAGCCTACAGCAAGCTCAGATCTAGGGCAGGGGAAGAGGTGCTTCAAGCCAACTCCACAAAGTCTTACAGCAGTACTCTTACAAAGCAAAGTGCTGGAGTGGGGTGGGGGGAGGATGAATTGTTAGGGAGGGGGAAGGGCAGGTGAAGTAAAAGGGAGATAAAAGTGCCTGCATGAGTAGCCCACACCATAGAAGCACTAGCTCCCACCCCCTTCAGCACCTCCCACATCCTGAAGAAACACCAGTAGTCTCACCACATAACACCTAACAACCCCCACTCCATATTGTTTACTCCTGACACCCAATCCCATAATCCCAACCCCACACAGGACTGTGGGATATGATGGGTCATAAAATGATTCTTAGGGAGCAGAACACCTGGCAGTGGCCACTGTCGGAAGACAGAATACTGGGCAAGATGGGCCATTGGTCTGACACAATGTGGCCGTTCTTATGCTCTTATGTTATCCATCTAGCTGAGTATCCTGTCTACTGTCAATGACCAATTCCAGGTGCCCCAGAGGGAATGAACAGAACAGGTAACCATCAAGTGACTCATTCCCTGTTGCTCATTCCCAGTTTCTGGCAAACAGAGGCTAGGGACACCATCCCTGCCCATCCTGGCTAATAGCCATTGATTGACCTCTCTTCCATGAATTTATCTAGTTCTTTTTTGAACCCCATTATAGTCTTGGCCTTCACAACATCCTCTGGCAAAGAGTTCCACAGGTTGACTGTGCGCTGTTTGAAGAAATACTTCCTTTTGGTTGTTTTAAACCTGCTGCCTATTAATTTCATTTGGTGACCCCTAGTTCGTGTGTTATGAGAAGGAGAAAATAACACTTCCTTATTTACTTTCTCCACACTGGTCATGATTTTATAGATCTCAATCATATCCCCCCTTAGTCGTCTCTTTTCCAAGCTGAAAAGTTCCAGTTTTATTATTCTCTCCTCATACGGAAGCTGTTCCACACCCCTAATCGTTTTTATTGCCCTTTTCTGAATCTTTTCCAATTCCAATATACCTTTTTGAGATGGGGCAACCACATCTGCATGTAGTATTCAAGATGTGGCATACCATGGATTTATATAGAGGCAATATGATATTATCTGTCTTATTATCTATCCCTTTCTTAACGATGCCCAACATTGTGTTAATTTTTTTGACTGCTGCTTCACATTGAGTGGATGTTTTCAGGGAATTATCCACAATGATGCCAAGATCTCTTTCTGGAGTGGTAACAGGTAATTTAGACCCCATCATTTATTATGTATAGTTGGGATTATGTTTTCCAATGTACATTACTTTGCATTTATCAACATTGAATTTCATCTGCCATTTTGTTGCCCAGTCACCTCGTTTTGAGAGATGCCTTTGTGGCTCTTCGTAGTCTGCCTGAGACTTAACTATCTTGAGTAGTTTTGTATCATCTGCAAATTTTGCCACCTCACTCACTATTTACCCTTGTTTCCAGATCATTTATGAATATGTTGAATAGGATCGGTCCCAGTACAGACCCCTGGGGGACACCCCTATTTACCTCTCTCCATTCTGAAAACTGACCGTTTATTCCTACCCTTTGTTTCCTATCTTTTAACCAGTTACCAATTCATGAGATGACATTCCCTCTTATCCCATGACAGCTTAGGTATCAGCTCTAGGTATCAGATACTTTGCTTTTAGAATAACTTCTCTCTGTTAATATCAAGAGTTTTTTATTTAAAGATATGTAAAGCCTAAGTTGAAAATCTCCCTGCTTGGACAAGCTTTTATAGACAGACCTACACTAGCAACTTTAGTTGTTTTATATTGATCTTACTCTGTACAGATTTCTGTCATGTTTGCCAATTCAGGCACTAGGCTGTTGCAGAATGATTGATGAAGAAGGCATAGAAGTGAGCTTCAGAAAAATTTTGCCTCATTTAAGTCAGAGTTCCTGCATAAACTTCAGAATTCTCCGAAGTGAGCTCAGCCAGAGTTGATGCTGATCCTGAGAGGAGAAGTGGATGATTCCTTTCACCATACTTAATAAAACAGTAAATTTTTATTGGAGCTCTAATGATATGTTTTGGATTCCTTCAAGTGCTGCAATAAAATTTAAAACTTTTTCAACTGAACTTTAATCTTGTATATTCGTAACATTAATTTTATTGATTTCAGTTTGAGGTTCAGTGCTCAGTATAGCAAATTTTCTGTAATCTGACACAAAATGAGACACTGTGGGACAAATAATGTTAGTCAGTTTTATTAAAGGATAAAGGATTATAATTTTTTTAAGAGACACTATTATCCCAGGAATAAAAAATAAGAGTCTGAAGCATTTGTCTTGGTTCAGATAATGTAATAGAGAACTGATACATAAGGATGCACTAAATCAATCTAGAATATCTGAGATATCTATACTATGTGTCCCATTAGTTCAGTGCATGAAGAGTTATCCATTTTCTGTGGGTGACCTCAAATTACCTGCATTGAAGAATCATCATTATGAAATTGTTTCCTTTGCAATGCTTCCAAAAATACACATTTGTCACACAAAAAAACTGATTTACCATAAACTAAAACAGTAGGGTCTGATAAAGAAATGATCCTGATACAAAATGTCAGTGGTATGAACTCTTGCCCCATGGATTGATTAACCAAATTGTCATGACTGTTCCTTGTCACCTTTACTTTACTATAGTACTGATTTAAAGTGAAATTTATAGGTATATATAGTATTTAAGTGGAGATATATTTAGACTTTTTTTTTTACAATAGTTAAATTTAATTAAATGTACTCAACAGAGCTCTAGTAGATAATGCATGCATGTCATTTTCCCTGAAATATTGGCTGGGTTTTCATAATAACATGTGAAGCTACAGTAGGTATTAGAAACACTGCCAGCTTGACACCTGCACTAAGCAACAAACTCACCCTAGTGTAATTTAATAAGATATCTTTTGTTATTAAACCCAGAATTTTATATTGCCAGCCAAACCTCTGCTGAAGTGGAAAATAGGTCCCAGAGGTTGTTCTCCTTTCTTCCACCTATAGTTATTTTTAGGGAGCTTTAATATTTAAAAGTCTATTACTAATTTCAGTGTTGCCCGCACAAACCTGCTCTGTAGTACTGTTGCCAAATTATCCCTTGAAGGCAAGTGTTGTAAATAATGTTTCAGTTCTGTTCCTAGACACTTGCCAAGGTCATTATCCAGCTTTCCCAGAATCCCTCTATTCTGACTTTGATTGTGTGTGGTAACTAAGAAACGGTTATGAGATGCAATCACAAGCTGTGGCAGTCTTATCAAAAGCTGAGGATGGTCCCAGAGCACTGTGATGATGCCAATGGCTCAGCTGCTGCTGCTTCCTTAATACTTCATTTATCTTTTGATTTGGTCAACCAACAGAGCAGCAACAAGAGCAAACATAAAACAGGCAATACAAAGCAGACACGACAGCCAGAGAGAATGGAAGCTCCAGGAAGCCAGCTGGCTGGAGCTGATTATAAAATCCCAATATTTAACTTTTAATATGTCATTGTTCCTTCCAGTATTACTATTTTGTAGTTATCTCTGTTATTGTCAACATTTTGTCTCTCTCTCTTTCTCTCTCTCTGTATATATATGTAAACCTTGTCTATAAAAGTTTGTCCTAGGTTGCAACTTACAAGATCAGAAGCATTACTGTTGAAAATGGTTTCCTTATTTTCTATAGCACCTTCCCCTGAGGATCTCAAAGTACATTACACATATTAATGAGTTCAATCTCAACAGATGTGTTTATTGTTATTCCCCCATGTGCTGTTATATGATTAAAATATGACCATGTATATCGTTGTTGCTACCACTGTTATACAATTGCAGCAAATCTTGTACAAAGTATGTAATGTAAGGTGCCAATGGAAATGTTATGGTTTGCTGAATATGATTATCCTATTTATATGCATGTATCTTTTTTTTATCTGAAGTTATGAATATTGGCTATGCATCTGAATTTCAAATGTGTTTGCTCTTGTGGTAACAACCACAAGGTAGTTTGCATCCGGTCTAGACAGCACATTGTGAATAAACTATTCATATTGATGGCCCATCAATGAACACAATGGGTGAAGAAGCTTATCCCTGCCCAATGGGCTTTTCTGTGAACGTTTTAGCCAGAATTTGGGTAATGGCCCCTGCTATGACTCATTGAAGCATGCAAAGGCATGTGACTAGGTCATGTGACTCTAAACTCCATTTTATTCCTGTACTTTCCCACAAACTATGCTGGGGGCTTTTTTGGGGACAATGACGTTCCCTCCACATGGCAGGAGGTATAAAAGGCCCTGGAAACATCTTCATTTTGCCTCTTTCCTGCTCTGATCTCTGGACTATGGACTTACACTATCAGGAGCAATGGACTGAGGACCTGCCATTGTTTTAGATGTTCCCAGAGACATTATAAGCCAGCAGTTTATTCCATCACTGCTTGAAGCCTGATCCAAGAACTTTACAATTATTGTATGTATTTGATTCCTTTGACCATTTTAATTCTCTCATCTTTCTTTTCTCTTGTAAATAAATAAACCTTTGTATATTAGACACTAAGGGATTGGCAATAGCATGATTTTTGAGTAAGATCTGAGTTGTATATTGACCTGGTATGTGGCTGGTCCACTGAGATAAGAAGAACCCTTTGGTTATGAAACTGGTTTTAAATAACAACTCATTGTTAAGTCTAGTGTCTGGGTGTCGGAATAAGGGCAGGGATATCTAAGGACACTTCTTGTTAGAGAGTGTGATGAGACAGAAGTTTACTTTTGTTACTGCTTTGGTATGTTTTATGGAAAAATAACCATGAGTTTTGTGATGAGTCTGCTCTATTTCTCAGCAGTTTGAATCTGGAATTCTCAGCTGTGACTCACTGAGGCACAGTGACACCTCCATTTTACAGATGGGGAAACTGAGAACAGATGGGTTAGGGCTGACATTTTCAAATCTGGCTTCCTGAATTTACTCATCCAAATCCATATTTAGGCCACTACATATGGGGTTGGCTGCCTGACTTTAGGAACAAAGAGAGAGAAAAAATTGGCCCAAGTTGTTCAAGTTCACATAGAAAGTATGTGGCAGACTCCTGAGTAGAGCCCAGATTTTCTGGCTGCCAGGCCCATATCTTACCCATTTGAACATCATTCCATCTATATGACTTTTAATTCCAATGTGTACCTAACTCCAAAGCAGTCGGCACCTACAAACTGTCATTCAAAATTAAAGTGCTTTACTGTGATGGGTTATGCCCCTCAGGAAGCCACCTGATGTGCTTTGATACCACTGAGTTTACTTGTTCTGCCAGCATGGGCCCCCTTTAATAGCCTGGCTCAGCAAGACATTGTCTTGCTGAGCCAGGCTATTAAAGCCTCCTCTAACACACACACACACACACACACACACACACACACACACACACACACACACACACACACACACACACAGCTGCAGATCAGCTCTGAGAAGACTTAGCTTAAGGGACTTGCTCCAACACTCTGGTGATCACTCTTTTCAAGGGGTACAAACCCAAAGGTTTTATGAAATTCGCCCCATCCCTCAATGTAGACAGAGGTGAGCACATTTCTCGCCGCCCCGCCCCGCCCCAGTTAGAAGTGAAGGAAACTGGGTTTAATTATAAACAAAACAGATGTTATTAACTGGAAAAGGCAGATTTTAAGTGATAAAAGGGTAGCAAACAGAACAAAGCAGGTTACTAAGCAAATGTAATCAAACACGCAAACTAAGCTAGTTTTACTAAAGAAATTGGTTACAAATAGTATTTATCACTCTCGGAGTCTGTGGTTCAAAGTTTCAGATAAGAGACAGAACAAAGCAGATTACTGACCAAATAAAGCAAAATACGCAAGCTAAGCTCAATATACTTAAGAAACAGGTTACAAAATGTAAATTCTCACCTTAAATGTTATTTTAGGCAGGTTGCAAAGTGTCTGTGGTTCAGAGTTCCAGTTATATTCCTTTTCAGACTGTACCCTTGTCTCAGTCTGGACTCCCCTATTGCCTTCCTTCAGGTGGCTTTTGCAGTCTTTCTTCTTGGGCAGACAGCCATGGAGAGGAGGAATCCTGTTTGCCTTCCTCTCCACCCTTAAATAGGCATTACATAAGGTGGGAATCCTTTTTTCCCCAAACTTGACCTCCTTTCCCTTCAGTGGAAAGTTACAAGAATTCCCAGGTAATGTTTAGTATCAGGTGACAAGGCAACCTATCTCTGTATTATCACAGAATCCATGAGTCCCTTTTCACAGACCATTGCAATCGCTGATGGGTCATCAGCCCTGTCTGGCTTTTGCATTGTTGTACTTGAAATGTTAGCAGTGGGCGTCACCCAAAGTAGCATAGTTGAAATACAGATACATAATTAATATTCCTAACTTCAGATACAGAAATGATACAAGCATACAGATTGAATAATCATATTCAGTAATTCATAATCTTTCCAATGATATCTTATATGAGCCATCTTGCAAAAAGTACATCTCAGTTATGTCCTATTCATATCAGAAGCATATTTTCATAAGGAATATTCAATGTAATGTCACATTCACAATCCCTAGCTTTTGCGGGGGTCGAATCTGGCCTCACTGAAGTGAAAGGCAAAACTTCCATTGACTTCAACAGAGCCAGGATTTCACTCAAGGTTTTATTTTATTTTTAAATAATAAGAAATGTAAACCCGCTGCCATAAAAATCTATGTAACTTTCAAGAATGCATATTTTTCGCTCTTCCCCTTTTCATGTCTGCACCATTAACAGTCTTTAATCACAGGATAACTTAGATATACATAGATGTATGGTTTTAGAAAACAGGTGTGATATCATATAATATTATTTGAATAATAGGATGCGATTATATTAATAACTATATAATACTTGCCTGTAAAGGCTCAGAGATAAGGCTGTACATTCAGTCTTAAATTTAGTATTTCTTGGTTGCTAAGTTTTAGCCTAAGTAACTTTGCAGCTTATGCTGCATGTCTGAGGCTGCGTGGGTATATGTTTTCATTGAATGAACATAAAATCACAATATTAATGTTTTAATCACTCGTTCATTATATTTCTGTTTATTCGTTTGTTCATATTTATTTACTTATTTATGTATTTATTATTTAATTTGCAAAGAACACTGAAGAAATAATCCTTGATTTTATATATCGAGTCCTGTCCCTATTTTTGCACAGTTTCATGGTTGTTCCATGTTTCTTACTGCAGTGACTTTACCTGGCTTAGGTTTGAAATTACCTTCAGTAAAGTGATGTCCAAAATGGCTTCCTTCTGGAACACAGATCATTCATTCTAGAAGACCTTTTTCTTGTGGTCTCTGGAGTACATCATGAAGTTCTGCATTATATTCCTCCTATGAATGACCTAATGATGACAATGTCATCTGCAACTCCACTGAGATCCTCATATGCCTCATCAATCTTGTGGTAGAAGTAATCTAATTCCCAGATAATGCTAAGAAGCAGCCAAAACTATCTGTATCAGCCAAAATTTGTGTTCAGATTGGGTACTCATTAGGGCCTGGATATGCAACAGGAGTTAAAGGTTGTGATGTGAGCATCACCACACCTAACTTGTAGGTATCTAGAAATACAGTGCAATTCACAAAACCTGAATTAGATGAGTAGGCTCCTATAAGATGAATGGGGAGAGAGAGGAGCCTTAGACAGTGATTCATGAAAGCCAGAATCTTAGGCAAGGTGTTGCCTAAACTAAGCAATGGGAGATGACTACCACAGAGCTGTGTACTAAGCTTCACCTTTGTCACAGTGATAGTAAGAAAGTGGTGTCAGCTTTCCATTTGAATAATACCCAGCCCAAGATGACATTAAATATCAATTTGTGTGGGTCACTGTTCGTGCACAATTATAATCCATAGTGCCTGGCTATAACCCTGGCCCACACACTTAGCTTCCATCGCCACCTTGAACAAACCAAAAGGAAAACAAAGGCCAAGATCAACATCATACAGAAGCTTGCAGGAACATTTTGGGGAAGCAATTCCCGCACACTCCAAATATCGACACTAGCCCGGATCCATTCCACAGTGTAATCCTGTGCCCCAGTTTGGAGTGGAAGCCGAAACACCATTTTAGTGGACATCAAAATTAACACAACTCTGTGCAGCTGTTGATGTACCAAACAAAAATCTAATCAATGACCCAACTGTGCAAGAGCCAGGCTTCTCCTCTCCATGGTGCATATAGACAGCTCTAAACTGTATACACACCTGACATGGAAGATGTGCATACTTATTTCATCGAAGGAAAATGAGGCAATTGCTAAACTGTTACTGTGGCATGATGCAAGCTATAGGACACACCATGGACACTTGCCCAATCTATGCTCATCCTGAAGGTGTTGCAGTGAGTCACATGGCTACCCCTTCTGCTCGGGATTCGATAAGAAACCTTAAGATCCAACTGTAGTCATGACATTGCTTTGACTTTTCCACTATTACTTAATTCCAGGGTGTAGGGAGGTGTCTATCTCTGCCAGAAATTCACAGCTGTGAGTCCTCTTTGGAGTTGGACTCCTAATTCCATTTTTGCAAGTAGACTGAGTGGGAGGAGGAAGACTTCCCTCATAGATGTTAGTTCAGTGGTTAAGATACAAACCTAGGAGTGAATCCTTGTTGAAACTCCAACCCCACCTGAGTTGCAGAAGGGATTTCAATAGGGATCTACCACCTCTCAGATTAATGCTTTAGCGATTGGGCTGTGGGATATTCTGATTGGTAGTGGTGTGTGTGGGGGGGATCCTCAATGTCTCTTGTTGAAGCCCTCTGTGGATAATGAAAGAGTCATTAGAGCAGGGAGATGGGACTTAAACTGTGGGTTTCCCATCTTCTAGGTGAGAACCTTAACCACTGGGCTAAAGGTTATAAGAGAAAGGTTCTCTATCTCCTCCCCTTCCCTCCCTTGGCTGTTTTGTGCACACTATCTTAAGGGGCCTAATCCCATAGGTATGCTCAGAGGCCACTTACTGAATTTGGTCCAACATGCAAGTTAGACGTCAGAACACCTATCGTCTCCTGGTTTGTGAATCACTCTCAAGGTTAGGCAGGAGATAGGTGCCCAGACATCTTGAGGGGGAAACAGTGTGCATGCCCAGAGGGAGAAACATATGTGCCTAGGGTACTTTTACTGCAAACACTTTGGTGTAGAATGCATTTAGGCACTTATAGGGTCCAGGAAGAGTTTTGTGCATCACATAGGAGCCTAAAGCTGGGTTTTAGGTACCTAAAACAGGAATGTATGTGCCAAAATCCTTTTGTGTATCCAGGCCTAAGAGTTTAATTGCCCAATATCTTGACCTTGTACCCATTACTGAGGAAGTAAGCATTGATGAAATTTGGTGTAATGTCCACAAAATTGGCAAAGAGTAATTATGTGGCTTTTATTGATCAGTTAGATTCTCACAATAGGGTTACCAACCCTCCAGGATTGTCCTGGAGTCTCTAGAAATTACAGATTAAGTCATGTGATGAACCCTCCAGGAATACGTCAACCCAACCCTATGTCGTGATCCAAACAAACTCTGCATTTATGTGGGTTTATTCATTTCACAGCAAGTCAGTTAATCCCTGTATGTATCATGGGCATGTGAACTAATTCCTGACTGAAGTATGCATGAAATGCAAGTGGTACTTTGTGCATGGACCTAATTTATTAAGTCATGATGAAAGGCACACTCCCCATGGAATAGTTTCTCGAAGGAAAAATAGTTTTTGAAGCTATAGGAATATCAACAGATGTCAAAGAGTAATGTTTTTGACCATGAGGTTAATGTCTATTATCTCAGTGTCTGTTATCTCAATATCCCTACACACTGGATGTGTCCGGGCCAGCTCGGCATGTTTTTGCACAATGATGTTGTAGAACTGCACCTTGTTAACATAGAATTGTCAGCTTAGTTTTCTCTTTCTTTTGAATAGGTGCTTAGAGGGAAGATTAAAAATGGGCTGATCGGGCAAAAAATTAAAAAGAATGCCTTTTATGAAGGTGAGGGTCAACTCTCAGAGTCACTGGATTGGCTTGAACCCCCAGTTCATGAAATTCATGTTTGCTTTCTGTTTATATTATTTCATTATAGGTTACTGTTATAAACAGTAACCCTTAAAGACAACAACTTACTGACTACAGTTGGTTTTATTTTTGCTGAATCATCCCACCTACTTTTCAGAGTCCTTTTATCGTATCATGTTCAGCAACCACTTCTTGGATGATGCTGTGTGCCTTTCTGCACAATAACTGCTGAAACTGTGTGTCTCTTGATGTGTGAAGTCTGCTGCTTTTCTTTCTGTGCATATGGGAGGGAGAGTTCAACTGTCTCTCTAAATTTGTTTTCTCTCCCCTATGAATAATTATCATGTTATCACCTTGCATCCATCCAGACATTGTTTTCACTTGTAGCAGCTGGCTATATCAGTTTTTTTCTCCCCTATGGGTAGTGTGGTTCCTTCAATGATATTTTTTTCTCTTATCTGGGAAGAGATTTTTACCCAGAACTTCAAAATATGGTTTCATACCATTCCATCATTGCCTGCACAGCTACAATCGGTAATAGAGTTAATTCATTTACAGTCTAGTCAAATGTCTTTGTGGCCACATCTTGATGGGCAAAAATGGTACCTTCCTTAAATCCTGTTACCTCAATAAGGTATATTAACACAACTGAAAAGCAATTTTAATACTCATTAAGACACCAGGTAGCACTCTTGAAGTCATGTTAATTAGTTGTGTTGTGGGGTAAGTTCCCCTCTAGACTACAACACAACCAAGTAATACAACTTCAAAAGCATCAGGCCACTTTAAGGAACATTAATACTTTTTCTTCACTAGAGACTAAATTTAAGATTTCTTGTTAACATGTTCTACATCCACAACTCTCAGTCAAGCCATAGGAAAATTGAGCTCCCTATGGGAAACTCCCACAGGAACCATCCCTCTACATAAGAGACCCATCAAACCTTAACACTATCTAGGAGGATGTAAGTATAAATATATTTAATAACTTGTCTTTATGGAATTTATATATGCTTAGGTAATCATAACTTTAATTGCAACTTTAATAAAACTTGTAAAACTGACTAGACCTTATACTTGTAAATGTATGTGTGGTCACCACCCTTGGTCTTTATGGATTCCTAGAGACTCTAAATCTGAAGAAAGTAGCAGAGGTGACTTTCACTCTATTTAGCTTGAAACTGTAGCCACCAGAGCTGAACCCCTGGTGGTGTAATACCACATTACCAAATTCACTTTACATAAAATAAAAGGCTACATTTGTTGGAGACAGATCTGTTTGCCAACCTCAGTTTGGAACATGTGTTAAGATCACCATACAGTGGAATTTTGAAACTTCACAATGTTGCTTCACATATTTTATCATGACAGTATTGACCACTAAATTATGAATTTTCAGATTATACTTTACAAGACATACTATGTACAAAGATCATTGCAACAGTGTGTAAGGTGTGGACACCAGGGTACATTCGGTATATTATTCTTGAAAATAATGATTTGTGCCATTTTATTAATTTCTAAAAGTTCATAGTTTCTTCTAATATATTCTATGCACATATTAGTCAAAAAAACAGTTAATATGTTCTTTTCTGTAAACTACATCTCTCCTGCTGTCACTGCTTATTTAGAGACAAATGCAGGGCTTCATCAGAGACAGTTAGTGGCACCAAGCCCAGCTGGACATACTGAGAATCCAGCTGGAAAATTCACATGGCCACAGAGTCTTTCAATACCAGATTATAACAAGCATTTTACTACAGGTAGCGGTAAATTCCATGTGTCCCTACCAGCATGCACATATTCCTTCAGTCTGTGAGCACTAAATTGGCGTGATCTGATATCCAATCAATATTCTTAATACCACACTCCGTTCTCCATATTCTACCTAGTTGACATGTTCCTTCCTTTTCACCTACTCGATAAAAGGCTAAAGCCCAATACAGATACAACCATAAGTGTGTGTGGAAGCCATACTTATTAACTTGATCAAATCATCCAAATACTGTACATGCAGCTCACTGCTACACTGGAGATGAATCCAGACATGGCATCTGATGGTGAAAATAAATGCACTACACAGGCCAGCCTTAGCTTGCTGAGATTCTCTCCATTTTATCACCTAAAGTATTTTTAGTGTTTTGTTTAAGAAATCCTGTGTGAAGGAGCAGAAACTCGGAGGTTCTTCAGCCCCCTAATGCTTGTGGATCCCCAGAGAATTGGCTAGGGCTATCAGCAATTTCTCCACATTTCCCTCTGGCTCTGCCAGGCCTTTTCCAGAGTTCTGGTGGTACACATCAATGGCCTCATGCTGCCAGTCCTTCCTCACCATAGACTTCCCAGAAACATCCTGAATTGGGAATTCCGCAGCATGGATGGAGAGCACTAATGTGAGTCCTAACTAAGCCTTGCCCGTCTCATTCCTATTCAACTTCTCACCCACCCACTCACCCACCAATACTGAGCTGTAGATCCCAATACCTGTGGAGGGGTATTGTTGTTTCCAGGGGCAGAGAAGGATTGAAGCCACAGAGGCAGTGACTCTGCTGGTGATCTGCTTGGTTTGTATTCTTTCAAGGTTCTGTTATGTAGAAAACAATGTGGACCGTTAGTTTTAACCGGACAATATACCTTTAATGTAGTCCCTGGGTAAGCAGAAGGGAAGTAGTACAGCTTCCAATGAGCTAAAACTATGAGAAATGTTTACATTTCACTCTCAGATCCTTATGTAAGAGTCCGTGGGCTAGAACATAGGTCTGCAGAGCCTGGGATGGCTGATGTTGCTACAGTGCCACACAGATCTACATCCAGGGAGCACTTTAGAGAATAGGTGCTGTAGGAATTACTACCCAAGGGAGCCAGAGTGACAGTACTTTGAGGACTTCTGATTGGTCAAGTGTCATATTTAACCCCAGGGGTTGCCCCAGAAGGTTGTCTAGACAACTACACAGACTTTGGCCTGCTGTGACTCCAGACTTTGCCTTGTCTCCTGATCTCTGGCCTCGGTCTGACTCTGATCCTGACTCTTGCCTCCTGTCTCCTGGCACTACATCTGACCTCTGATCTCCAATCCTGGCCTGACTCTGATCCAAAATCTTCCTTACTGAATGTGGCTCATGTGATACCTCTGACTCCTGCTCAGTGAATACCATCCCAGATGTGCAGAAGCCAACCCAGCTGTGACTGGTATGCTCTGGTCCCTTACACATTAAAAGGAAAATAAAAGACTGTGGGGGAGGGGTTACTAACATCCAATCCAACCCCAAACAAAACAAAACAAAACACAATTGGGGAGTAGCATTGAGTGACACATGGTTAAAGATGCTTAAATGTGTTGTGTATAATGTGGAAAGCACAGCATGCTACATAATATGTGAAAGGAGAGGGAAATAATAGAAGGGAATAAGAGAGATCAGTGATTTATGAAGAGCTTTGTCAGATTAGATTGTTTGAAATGTTGTTTTATTTCCGCCCTTTCTCTTTCAGGCACATTGAAGAAACACAAGCCATTCTTTCTCCATTTATCTAATTCTAATTAATCTTTTACTTTATTATTTGAGCAGCTAAAAAAAGGACTTACAAAATTCAGAGATATTTGAAAAAAATATCAAAATTGGTGGCAGGGGTAAAGAAATTACTGTTTTTGCTGTAGCTGCAGTTTCCTTTTTTTCTTTTTTCTTTAGCATTATAATGAAAATGAGACATTTTATTTTTCTTATTCTTTTGGAAAGGAGTTTTGAGGATGTTGGAAGGAACCTGTGCTTCTTAATTTTCAACCTGATGCAAACATCATGAAAATGGCAGAAAATAAGCAAAGAAGAACAGGGAGAAAACAATTAATGGATAAATGTCAGTAGGGTTTCACATGTTTCCTTCCATCTGGAAGGTAGAGGCAGAGGGCTAAGTCAAGATCCAAGGTATGTGGTCATGTAGTAAGAGGCAAGAAGATCCTTTTACATCACTTCTGACTGGGGGGAGGCACATGATACTTCCTTCCTTCATCCCACAGCCAAGCAGGATGTATGGCGTAGACAGGAATTGACAGGAAGTGGGTGGAGCCTTTGTTTTCCTTTTTCCCAATCCAATGGAGTGGTGGTACAGCTGGGCAGGAGTGAGGAAGTATATGGACCAATCACAAATTTCCATCAATTGCTTCAATCGAACGGGAGAGCAGGAAAGGAGTTGTGTCTTTCATATAATTCCTGAAAATTAGTCTTATGTTTTATTTTTTCATCACTAAGGGTCTGATCCTTCTCTCTTTGAAGATAATGATTTGTGTGGTCCTGATCCAGCAAAGCAGTTTAACCTAGCAAAGCTCTTTAAGAGCATGGTTAGTCAATGGGACTACTCACATTTTTAAACTTAAGCAAGGTCTTTGCTAGATTGAGGCTCCAAGCTGTACTACTTTTAATTATGATTTTTTTTGCTTGGAAAGGATTTAACATATAATAATCAACCCTTTACTATATTCCTCATGAACTGTCATCAGTGAAAGAGAAAAAGGAGTTTATGTTAGCATTAGCTAGAAAAAATATCCATGGGAAAGATAAAGGGGATAGTTTTTATGTGTAGTTCTCATAATGTCATAGAAGTGTAGGACTGGAAGGGCCTTCAATAAGTCATCTAATCCACTCCCCTGCACTCATGGCAGGACTAAATATTATCTAGACCATTCCTGACAGGTGTTTGTCTTACCTATTCTTAAAAGCCTCCAATGACAGAGATTCCACAGCCTCCCCAGGAAATTTATTACAGTGCTTAACTACTCCGATAGTAATTTTTTTCCTAATGTCCAACCTAAACCTCCCTTGTTGCAATTAAAGTCCATTGCTTCTTGTCCTATCCTCAGAAGTTGAGGAGAACAACTTTTCACTCCTCATCCTCTTATATACGGTACTTAAAAATGTTATTCTGTCCCCCCTCAGTCTTCCCTTCTCCAGACTAAACATACAAAAAATTTCATGTCAACTTTTCTCTATGTTTAATCATTTTGGTTGCTCTCCCCTGGACTTTCTCCAATTTGTCCATATCTTTCCTGAATGGTGGCAACCAGAACTGGACACAATACTCCAGCTGAGGCCTTCTCAGCGTGGAGTAGAGTGGAAGATTTACTTCTCATGTCTTGATGACAACACTCTTGCTGATATATCCCAGAATGATGTTCACCCTTTTTGCAACAGTGTTATACTGATGACTCACAGTTAGTTTGTCATCCACTATAACACCTAGATACCTTTCTGCAGGACCCCTTCTTAGGCACTCATTTCCCATTTTGTATATGTGTAATTGATCGTTCCTTCCAAAGTGGAGTATTTTGTCCTTATTGAATTGTCATCATCCTATTTACTTCAGACCATTTCTCCAATTTGTCTAGATCATTTTGAATTTTAATCCTATACTCCAAAGCACTTGCAATCCCGTACACCTTGGTATCATCCACAAACTATGTGTGTACTCTCTATGCCATTATCTAAATAATTGATGAAGATATTGAACAGAACCAGAACCAGTACTGATCCCTGTGGACCCCACTCAATATGCCCTTACAGCTTGTTTGTGAACCACTGAAAAATACTCTCTGGGAACTGTTTCCCAACCAGTTATACACCCACCTTATAGTAGCTCCATCTAGCCTACATTTCTCTAGTTTGTTTATGAGAAGGTCATGCGGGACAGTATCAAAAGCCTTACTAAAGTCAAGATATATCGCCACATCCACTGCTTCCCCTGTATCCATAAAGCTTGTTACCCTGTCAAAGAAAGCTATTAGGTTGGTTTGACACAATTTGTTCTTGACAAATCCATGTTAACTGTTACTTATCACCTTATCTTCTAGGTGTTTGCAAATTGATTGCTTGATTATTTGCTCCATTATCTTCCTGGGTACTGAAGTTAAGATGACTGGTATGTAATTTCCTGAGTTGTCCTTATTTCCTCTTTTATAGATTGGCACTATATTTGTCCCTTTCCAATCCTCTGGAATCTCTCCCATCTTCCATGAGTTTTCAAAGATAATCGCCAATGACTCAGATATCTGCTCAGTCAACTCCTTGAGTATTTTAGGATTTATTTCATCAGGCCCTGCCAACTTGAAAACATCTAACTTGTCTAAGTAATTTTTAACTTGTTCTTTCCCTATTTTAGCCTCAGATCCTACCTCATTTTCACTGGTGTTGACTATGTCAGATGTCCAATCACTACTTACCTTTTTGGTGAAAACTGAACCAAAATGTCATTGAGCATTTCAGCCATTTCCACATTTTCAGTTATTGTTTCCCCCTCCATCCCCTCACTGAGTAATGGACCTACCTTCTCCTGGGTCTTCCTCTTGCTTCTAATGTATTTGTAGAATGTTTTCTTGTTACCATTTATGTCTCTAGCTAAATTAATCTCACTTTGTGCCTTAGCCTTTCTAATTTACTAAACAATGTACTTTTTCTTTAGTTTTTATATATGATGCAACATATTTGAAATGCACATTTTAATGGAATACATAAATACCTATTATCTGTCCTATAAAATGTTCCCAAAATGTTCTCTCTTTCTCTCTCTTAGAATGCTTTGCATTAAAGTAAGAGACATGTTAAAAGCTGGAAACAAGAGAATGTGTATTTTTAAAAATTCTGCAAATCAGGTTGCTCTTCCTTATCCCACCAATCTCTTCTGGGTTTCTGCCTGTCACTGTTACAAGAATTAAATCTATCTGAAACTCCTTCAATGTATTCTGAAGTAGCTCTCAGTAGAAATAGAAACTAGTCTTAATTCTAAACTCTCCTGAAAATCCTTCATGGCAATAAGAATGACAGTTATGCAGGTCTAATAGGAATCCTGCCTCTTATGTCTGTTCTTGCCAGAATTTTAGTGAATAAATCCAAATATGCATACATTTACATACAGATTGGCAGTCTCTTGCAAGCCAGGAAAACTCTTCTGTATGATCCTCAGCCAATCTTTTTTTCTTTTGTTATTTAATTATTTCATAATTTAATATCCTTTACAAGAATGAATAGTCTTGCCTTCATTCGGCTACTTTTCAATAGCAGTTTATTTTGCCCTGATTATATATTTCATGATATATCATGTAATTAACTAGTACTTTTATAATAAATGGCAGTGGATTTTTAGTGTGAGATAAATGTATTCAGGAGGGATAAAATGAAAGGTCAGAGTCACCCTAGAATAATGTAGCAATGTGTTATTCCTATTCTAACTTGTTGTTTCTTAGCTAATACAGTATGTTATGCTTTAAAAAATAGCATCACTTCATACACCACTGTATGTACACTTAAACACATACAAGCACAGCATTGTGTAGAAGCGAAAAATTAACTTTTGTCATTGTGGAATTGAAAATATTTTAAACAATATTTACAGAAACAATCTCATTTTAAAGAAAAAAGAAATAGTTTATAAAAAAGTAGAGAATGTTTGTTTCAGTATTAGAATGCATAAAAACAAATAGACTGGACAGGAGTGTTATATAATACACACTGTAGGCTAAATTCTGGGTATGATCACCACCTCCACTTGGTGATCTCATGGAAGGGGGTAAAGAAGAAGAAAGCACTATGAAATTCTGCATGCTGAGATTGCTCCCTGATTGTTCCATTGCTGGTGGAAGCAGGGTTTTCCCCCATATGAAATAGGTTGTCCTCAATCTTTACAGTTCTCCTAGATTATGCATAGATCCGGGTGGGACTGTTGGAGGGAATGGACTTGATTTTTCAGCTAGGGACTTCTCCAAATGTCAGTGGTTCATTTAAAGAGGAAGATTGGGATTTTTAAACTACAGCTATCTTCTTCACATACACAAGTAATTGTGTTTGACTGCTTGTGCTGAGACCCACGATATTGTTTTCTTCAAGAGATAGTTCTTCAAATAAATGGTGGATCTGAAGAGGAAACACTAGGCTTCCATCTAGGAGGATTAGTATTTGTGAGTGAGTGAATCTTAATTTGTTTTTTTCTTTGTTTTTTTCCAGATTACCATCAATACAAAGTAAGTATTCATAATACCCATCCTATCCCTTTTCCTCCAATGTAGACATCTAGGGAAGATCCTCAACTTGTGTAAATTGTCATAGCTCTGTTGAAGATGATCTATCCCATGATACATCTGTTGGGAAAATGCAATAAAATATAGACGTATAAACAGATGATATCTAATATAATTCACTAACGTATAAGTAGTTAGTCTTTTCTTACCTTTTCCCTTCTTCTGTTTCTCTCCCTACATCTCTAATCCATTCTACCCATTTGTATGCCATTTTTGTGTAATCTCATTAAATCTCAGTCCTTAATTTATTAAATTATTAAGTATTATTATTTCTCATTGGTGTCTTCTTCCCTTTTATTTGCAAAGCAGTATCTCCTTTTATCTTATTCTCTCTTCCATATTTGACCTTTTTCTGTTATCCATTTTGTTTCTCTGTCCCATGTTGCATTGCCTCTTCCAGAATTGGTTGAAAAATATTCTATTTCAAAATTTCCCAGTGAGAAAAGGGAACAAATGTTAATGTTTGTCAACCAGTTCTAGTCTCTTGCCCTTTTCTGTTTCTCTGTCTCTTTCTCTCTGCTACATTTGCTCCTCCGATTCTTATCTCTCTGGCCCCTTACTTTTGTCGTATACCTTTTACCCCATTAAATTTCTCTCTCTGTCTTATTTCTCCATCAGCAATCCTTCTCTCATTACATTCCCTGACATCTGCCACCTTCTTTTCTTACTTCTACTGTACTTAGATCATCATTGTAGCTTGTTGCTCTAAATAATAACCAGGACCTGATGTCGTCACTTATCTGAAATAGTTCCTCGGGAGTACAGAATATTGACGGATGCACTGCTTCAGGCAGTGTTTAAATATTTGTGTAGGCTTTCCACATTCACATTTGGGGTAGTTCCTCAGCATCCACTTGGTCATATTGTCACAAATCTTTGCTACCTCACTTCTCTCTCAGTTTAGAATACACCAGTGTTTGTGTTTGAGGTCAGCACCTGCGGGGTGTTATTCTGAAGGAAATAGGTTCTCCAAGACCACTGGCATTCCCTGCTATTTTGTTACTCTGTAGACTTCTACTGGTATTTTAGAGGTAATGGATTTTCAGAGGCAAAGCTTTTTCTGGACTTCAACCTCTTGGATGGTGGCATGGTTCCATACAGTGGATGTCTTGGATTATGCACCTTAATCTGTTGCTTAGGTTTGAGAGAAGGTAAAAAAGAAGAGGCACAGAAGAGTTATAAACAACTAAAGAATGGTATAGAGAAGATGAATCAGGCATCTCTATTTACGCTTTCATGAAAAAAAATCAATAAAATCAAAATGATTTGCACTCGTGTAAATGTCTACACACATGCAGGGCAATGATGAATCTGTCCCATTGACTACAGAGGTACATTCAATTACTGCAATTGAGGATCGGGTGTTTTTATCTTGGATTTTTCGATCTAATTCTAAGGTCCTGGGTAAGATAATTTCATTGATGTTCATGGATGCCATTTTAGAGGCAATTGCAGTAATCTCTGCATCATTCAACAAGTCTGGATGTGAGCTTTGCATGACACTTTCAGTGATGACACCCAAAATACATTGTAATGAGCCATCCTTGTGAATTTTTAACTGTGGGCAACCATTACAACAAGAAGTAGAATATAAGCACAGCCACTGGATTGAGTTCTAAAATTCCTTTTATCATTTTCATTTTTAATTTTGTTTTTCTTATGGAATGTAGTGGAAAGGATGTACAGCCTAATAAAACACTTTGGACCTGGAGCCTGATCCAGCAAGCATTGAAGTAATTGGGAAGAACTCCATTGGCCTGGAATCAGGCCCTGGGAAAGTCCCAATATGAATATGCATGAAACAAAGCAGAAGTTGGTTGGAACATGCTGAAATGAGGACCTGGATTAAGGATATGTAAGCTATGCAAGATTTGTTTGGTCAGGACAAGGGAAATTATGTTGTCAGAGTGCTGCTCTGGTATTATTGGCATGTTGATTACAATTTTGGGGTCCAATTCTTTGTTGCTACATTGTTACAGGAAGATGAGGCAGAAAAGGTGGGTTTAAGTACCTTTGTTCTCTTGTATTTGTGGCTGAGAGCCAGAAGTTCTGCTATGCTTCCATCTCCCAACCACACTCTCGACATGCCCCCTATGCCAGTGCTCAGAAGGAGGGCCAATGCTGGATCTTCTGGCAGCTCTAGAAAAGGTCTAGAGTAGGATAAAAAGTGATTAGACCCAGGGAGAGATGAAAGACTAAAAAGAGTATGACTCTTTCTTTTATAGAGGAAATAAATAAGGTGATGACAGAAAGGTATATGAAATAATGAATGGTATGGAAGTCAGTCAGGGGTGCCTATTTACCCTTTCTTATAATAAAAGACTTGGGGACATCTAATGAAATTAAAAAGCAACAGATTTAAAATTGATACAACTTTTTTTCTCTCTTTTTCCACAATTTGTGGAAATCACCGTCACAGGATAGCATCGAGGCAAATAGCTTACTAAGATTTGATGTAGGATCAAACATTTATATGAATAATAAATGCAGTGGCAATAGCAAAGAAAAGTATTTATAAGGAATATGAAGTTCTATGCTCCGAACATAAATTACTCTATTACTGGGTTCCAGAGTAGCAGCCGTGTTAGTCTGTATCTGAAAAGGACAGGAGTACTTGTGGCACCTTATAGATTAACAAATTTATTAGAGCATAAGCTTTCGTGGGCTACAGTTGCATCCGAAGAAGTGGACTGTAGCCCATGAAAGCTTATGCTCAAATAAATTTGTTAGTCTCTAAGGTGCCACAAGTACTCCTATTCTATTACTGGGGTTAGGAAGAAACTTCCCTCATAGACAAAATCGTCCATTGTGGGTTTTATACCTTCTTCTAAAGTACCTGTTATTGGCTGATGTCAGAGACAAGCTACTGAACTAGATGGACCTTTGGCTTTACACAATATAGCAATTTTTTTTTTTATGTTCCTAATCCCAGACATATGCCTATCCATCTGTCTATCTTGGTATTTTTATGGTCTCTATCACTATAGTATGTGAAGATGTCTTCTCTAAATCTTCTCCAGTTTTTCCATTTATTTCTCCATTTGGTCCCTTTTAGTTCAGCACATGGCATTCTTGTAATAGTCTCACTTTTCAAATTTGCTAATCAGTTATATGATATAAGATGAAGTTTATATTCTAAATCTGTTTGAATCTGCACATTTGGTAATCTTTTCTGTTTCTAATAACTTAAATTATGGATAATTGAAATCCTTTACAATTCACATTTTTTGTCCTTAGCCAGGTCTAAATTTTTTTCTTAGTTACATCATTTCTCCGTTGCATTAAATATAAGATTAATCTGCAGGACTCACAGACATATGTCAAATTCCTAGAACTGTCTATATGCTCAAATGGTTAAAAATTGCAATTTATTTTTTAAATTTCTTCTGGGATAAATATCAGAAGTTCTGGCTCCCAGCCCCTACCAGCAAAATAAAATACTTCTGTTAAGATATTTTAATTCATGTTTCATTTAAACCTTTCCTTAACTTTATTGAGACACCATTAATTAAAAAGTTAACAACTATTTTCTGACCTTGGTAGCTTCATAGCTTTAATTAGATACCTACTGACATTCTTAACCCTAATGATAACCATTGGAAACCTCTCTGAAATGTTATTTATGTTTCAAAGATAACTCCTCAAAACAAAACAAAACAAAAAAAGAAAATCATTGTTATTATCACTGATAAAGAAACCCACAGAAGGAGAGCATTAAAGTTCTTTGATATAATTCCTTTTCAAAAGTAACTGTAGAACCGCTGGCAACATAAATATACCTTTAGACATTCCAGTACTTTGAATTTTGTGTTAAATGCAGATTTTTTTGTGACTAAAAAAGTCTGGAAATGTTGGGTCAGTAATTGTTATCTTGTAAATAAAAGGCAGAAGCCCAAACCAGTTAGTAGCAAACCTTCTGACAGTGAAACTCTACTGTACATCTGCAGTGACTCTACAAAGGACAAGGGAACAGCTCAACATGAGCTCCCTATGGATGGCTACCACAACCAATGGACATATAACCAGGGGAATATTGAGTTGCTGGTATTACCGCTACATCCAGAATTGGTGAGACCTCTGCTAGAATACCCTGTGCATTTCTGGTGCCCACACTTCAAAAGGATGTTGAAAATTGGGGAGGATTCAGAGAAGAGTTACAAGAAGATCTGCATATCAACGCAGAAATATAAATAAACTACTTAAACCATACTGCCTAAGTCATGTGTTTTGGGAAACTTCTCCTTTTTCTGCATGAGGAAACTGTTAATGAAGCGATGGCTTTCCTGCTTTGTTTAATGCCCTTATGAACAATACTTGGGCAGCCACAAATACAAACTTGACCCTTTCCACTAAAATAGCTAAGCTTTTAAAGCACTCTCTGCTAAAGTGAAAGTGTAGTCTTCCATCCCTACAGTAAATTCTGCAATAAGTCTGCTTCTAGTGTGAAGGAAGATAGAAATTCTGGTTTTCTCCTGGAACAGCTGCAGCTAAGCCCTCGCATATGTTGTTGACATTCCGTGAAGTAAGATTTTTTCTTATCTCCAAGATGTAGTCAAAGACTCACTTTGTAACTTGATATTTAAAACAGCTACTCTTATTGTTGTGAGCTCCCCCTGCAACTAGGAGATTAGGTCTTTACAGTGCAATGATATAATTATCATGGACCCATCATCTTTGTCACCACTGTTAAGTTTTCTGAAAATTTGCAGACCCAAAAGGCACACCAGCTGCAGGTTACCAATACAACTCTTAATTATTTTCTACTACATTCTATGATACAAAGAGCCATTTTCTGTTTTTTAAGTCAGACTGATAAGACGAACTTATGCTATGCAAAATCACACAGCATGTCAATATACAAAATCTATCTTTTTTAATGACTTGTAGAGAAACATATCTACTTGTAAATTGATAGAATTGTTTGTTGCTCTTAAATATTTGATGCTTCGATTCTTTTAAATATGATTTGTAAATACTATGAGTTGTTTGTTCAATGAATGATATAATCTCTAACTGAAGAAGACAGCTCTTTAATTTGAAGCAAAGCTGCATAAATGCCCAAACAGCTCTGTCCAAAGCAATTTACAAACATGGGAACCACGTTTTCCTCCTGGTTGCACCTTATCACTCAAGTTCCATTTCATGCTATAAATAGAGCTAACAAGTTGTAAAATGAGAGACTAGTTTTGTCAAATCCACCCAAAACATATTAGATCAATGCTCTGCTTTTGGAAGCAGCCCCAACGGGTAAAATTACAGGCATTCCTGGGTTACTTGATAGGAGGAGGCACATTACCAACTGCTGCCAAATGAAAACAAAATTAATATTGCCTGTACAATAAAGTAGTTGTCTGCCTTAAATTTCTCTTCATATATTCATGTTTAGAAGGTATAAACTCGGAATACAAGACTAATATTACATCCTCAGTAAGAACAGTAAACATATACCCCAAAATGAACAAAAACAAAACAAAAAAACACTCTACACCACTGCCCACAACCCTTAAAAAACAGAAAACCACTTCAAAGCATCTATCCCCATGCCAACAGCCACCTCTCAGAAGTCATTGGGTTCTTCTCAGCCACTGTAGAACACTCAGAAGGTGAGTAAATAGTTCAGACTAATGATACATCTTTGCCTTAAAACAGGCCAAATAGTGACTCTGACATAAACAATACAGAACTACAGTATTAACAACTGAAAGCGTCTCCTGGAGAATCTGTGGCAGCTGCCTCTCCTTCTTGCAGAAGTAGATATGCCATGCTCCTGACTGTGGAAGAGTCCAAAAGTCAACTGTGTATAGATATGTCCCTGCAGAATTTCCAATTTTCTTGCTCTACATCTCACATAATCACTGAACCAACTTACTTTGGACAGTCCTTATCCAATATGGGCCTGATCCAACACCCATTTAAATTAACGGGAGTTTTCAATAGGCTTTAAATCAGGCACTTTGGCACCAATACACAAAGATACTTAGGTGCCTAAACCAAAGATTTACTTCAGTTATTGGTTATTTGCAATTCACAAAATTCCCACTGAATCCTTTAGTCACCTAAACACACCTGATGCCTACATTGCCAGTGCAAAAATTCCCTTAGTGCCTAAGTTTCAGCCTCTGGGTATATGCACTGCTAGCTGTCCAGATGCCTATCTTCTACCTAAGCCCTAGAGTGAGCTATGAACCAAGGGAAGATAGGTATTCACACACTCAAGTCACATGCAGAGCTTGCTCTGGTAAGTGTGTTCAGAGGCTGCCTACTGAATCAGCTCCCATTCAAAATCTGTCTGGAGGAGGCACAGGAGATGGGGCTCTTACCCCTCTGCTAACTTGTAACTCAGAGGGTAGAGCACTCACTTTGGGTGTGAGACACCCCAGTTTAATTCTACCCCTCTGCCACAGGGGGAGAAAGGGTATAATCAGGGGTCCTCTGCCTTTCAGGTGATTGCTTTAACTATTGAGCTATGGGATATTTTGCTTCCTCAATCTCTTCTGTTAAAGCTGTTCCGCTTTGGAAAAATACTTAAAGAGTCACTGGATCAGAGGGACTGGCTCCTGGCTCTCCCACCTCCCAGGTGGACACCCTAGCCACTGGACTAATAGACTCATTCTCTCTCTCCTTCTCTGGTCCTATGACTATTTAAATATTTATCTATTGAGCTAAAAGTTATAAGGTGGTTGCAGTCTCTTTCACCTCTACATATTTTGTATGGAACGAGGTAGGTGACTAACTCATTCCTATTAGAAATTATTTAAGTGCCTCAGCTACCTGACTTCCAGGGACAGGTTCCCATTCATGGATTACAAAGCAGAAACAGGAGCCTCCCTGCTGCCTGGATTTAGGCACCAATCTCTATGAGAGAGGCAGGGCTTAGACACACCACTGTCCTCAGCATCTCCCATTGCCTAACTTAGGCAGTTCCCTGCCTAGTGTGTTGGATCACATACTAATCTCTCTCATTCATTGTATAGGGATCCTAGGCTTCGTGGATTGCTGTGTTGTCTCTGTGATTTTCTAGGTGCCTAAACATTAGGTGTTGTGAGACTGAGTGTTGCAATGACTAAGTCCCATTGTTGAATTGTGGCTTTATTTTTATGCTTCACACACAGAGTTGTGTAGGACACCTGCCCTTGAATATTCCTATGTGTAATGCAACCCTTTTTATTACATAAATTCAGTAATGTTTCATTAAAACAATTGTCTGGAAAATTCAATGCCTCCAATAGTTGTTCTGTAGAATATCCTCTAAGGTGCCTATGATTCATTTTTTTCTTAAAGCTGAACCTCAGTTTTGGAAAGCAATTCCTGAAATTTGCCACCATGAATACACTATAAAGCTCTTTGGCCTTTAAAAATTAGTCTGAAAAACTGTGGATCCTCTTAGGAGCTGCACCTCTGTTCCCACCACTTCCCTCCATTTGTTTCCCAATAATGCCAGAAAGCTAATTGGCCACTCCCTCCCCACTGTCAGCTGAATCGTAGAGGGTAAAAAACATATCCAAAAAGCTTCTGGTCATACCATTTCAACATTCATCCTTTTCACTGGTAATTACATAATATTTTTCTTAACCAAATTACATGTATTGCTCCCATGGCATAGTAATTTTACTTTATAATTAACAAGGTCTGCTATACCCCTTCATATAAATCACTTATTCTCTCTGTTTCAATTCAATATGTATATCAGCTTTAAAATATAGAGAGCCTTATTCTCCACAGTTTTGCCAGTTTTAATGTCATTGTAATGGGATGAAGTGGAGAACCTAGTGCATAATACACAAAGCTAAGAAAATCTGAATGTTTCTTTTCATTAAATGACAGAGAAGGGTACAAACAAAACTGAATTTGAGCAGCACAGAAACACATCTTTGTCTCTGAGAACATTGCTTTGGGATGGATGGGTTGGAACTGTTTACTCAGATAAACAAATGGTTTAAAAAAAAAAAACATCTTGGGACAAGTTAATCCCAGAAGTAACTGCATTCACCTTCCTGGAGTTACTCCAAGTATGAATTTAGCCACTTCACTTCCAAATGAAGTATTTTCTGAATTTTCAGTCTAATTGTGTTTTATGAAACAATATAGTTATAGTTTTTTATATGCAGTAATGGATAATCTATCACAGTCTCTTGATGTACCATAGTTCTAGTATAAGTGTCTGTACTCTATAAGTACACAATGAGCAGTAAGAACCATTACTGTGAATCCAGCAACACAATTTTAATTTATCCGTGCATTCAGGGAAAAGCAAATGTCATTTACCAAGTCACATATTAATTTGCTGGCTATGGTTGTTTCCTGACAGATGGTAAATAAATAGACATGTGCAGAAAAGGAATATTGCTTTTAAAATTGCTTATATATTCCTTTGTATTTAATGGCCAGATTCTGAGAGGTTTAAGCATCCATCAACTTCAGTGGAAGTTGATTTTACTGATTACCTATAATTTCCCTGTGGAACACTAAAAGTTCCAGTGATCACAGCTCTGTATTTTTGTACAACAGCAAGGTTAGCAATTATACTCTAAAAATATTCAGTAGAAACTGTGAATGTCGAATGAGTGAGTGGTGTTAGTCAGGTTGCTGAATGCACCCCTGGAAGATGCTCAGATACATATTTTTAAATACTCTCCACTTCCTCCTGCCTTTGTATTCCCACAAAATGCACTAAAAGGTTAAACTTGTGAAACAGCACTGTTTAATATACCTCCTTTCAAAATAGGAAACTGAGCATTCACCTCAGAATAATATTTTGTTATAATTGTACATATGCTATATAGCATTATACGCTTGTTTTTACAGGAAACACTTTAATTATAATAATTGAAGTTGACATTCATTCCATTTTACTTTATAATTCATAAAATGAAAAAGTACTTATAGTATGTTGTGGATTTTAATACAGTTAAATATACTCATAGTCTTCTAGCTTTAGCAAAATGAATTACTAACAGAATAGTGAAGAATATAATTGCTATCTTTTTTATACAAGACCTACCAATTAATACTAACATGCTTCTATCATGAGATTATACTAAGTACAAAAAGAAAATAGCATTACAGAATATTACATACTTAGTGCAGTTAACAGCTTTGTAATGGAACACTGGTTCTATCTATCTATCTATCTATCTATCTATCTATCTATCTATCTATCTATCTATCTATCTATCTATCTATCTAAATAAATAAATAAATTAAATAAAGTACCATCGAAAGAAGATACATGGCATAGGTATTTGTCAACTTAAAAGTGTGAAGAAAATATTTTATATGATCTATTAAATGAATTAATAGTAATGTTATAGAGTAACCTTGTAGTATAATTTATTGAATATGGCATGATTTGAGTTTTAAGGGCCCTATCCTAAGACAGTTTGAAGTCACTGGAAAATTTACATTGATTTCTAGGTGCTTTGGATTTGGTTTCACGTGAGGTATTTGCCTGCTGTATTTGATTCCTCATTCTGAGTTTTTAGTATTCTGCCCCAGGTTTCAGGAGATGTAAGATTAGTAAGAGCAAAGAGACAAAGTTAGCCTTTGGTGTGAGCATTCTGTAGATTCATGTCTGATCATGCATGCCTGTGAGGAAGAGTATGGATACAACTTTTGTGCTTCTCTCTATTGTTCCCCAAACTGTCAAAGCCTCAAAGGAGATATCCTGGGATACAGCCAAGAGTCCATTGACAGAGCCCATGTTCAGGAGTTTGTTAATCTATATCTCATGCAGCTTACTCCTGCCCAGCATTAATAATCTGTGTGCAGGTTTGGAAGGAATGTAGGGAACAGCTGCTAGTCTGAATAAGGGTCCACATCTTTCAGAGTGGTTTTGCCACACTGAAGTCCACGTTAAATATGCTGAAGGCCTCTCATGACTTTTATTTCTTAAAACCAAAGACCCATTATGTGAATTTTCTACTGCACTAGAAATACATTTTTCAGTCTGTGGTAGTTTCTTTGAGAGAAGTGGTATGAATATACCCCTTTTACAGAGTAGGCCAGAATAAAAATGACATTCATAGAAAAGATGCAGGACTAGATCCCCAAGGGGACTTAGGCACATAACTGCCACTTTAGGCACCTGAGTCTATTATTTAAGCACCACTGAGATCCTCAAAACCCCCATTCACCTGCTGTCTCACCCTTTAGGTGCCTACGTTACTCCTAACAAAGTCCCCATGGCACCTAAATTCCCACTGGCGGCCATATGCAAAAACACTTAAATCCTGATGCTGCTGAGCTCCCTGGTGACCTAGCTCATGCCTAAACCCTGATGGGATTCTCAATCTAGGGATTCCCACCTATCTTGCCCTATTCCAGCAGGCATTTTCACAGAATGCCTACAAGCTTGGTTCTTACAGAAAAGACAGCCAAAAATGACCAGCTCAGGTGGGTGAGTATAAGTCCAAGTCTAGCAGTTAGGGCAGTTTTCATATCCCCACTCTGCCTGATTTGGAACTGGGAGTGTCCTAACCACCAGGATATTGGGTATTCTGAGGTGGGTCTTTTGCTTATGAAAAAAATAAAAATAGCCATTGAGCCAGTCATTTCAGCACTGGGCCAAAATCCCCTTTGTGGATTATATTCTTGGACCAGATTTATAGAAGTGCTGAGCATTCACAGCTGTAACTGAAGTCAGCTGGAGGTGTGCTTTGAAAATATAAAGTGCTACAAAAATGCTAAGTATTTTGAAAAATCAGGCCCTAGGTGTTTCTACTTGGACATTCAAAATTAGTGGATCATTTTGGCCTTAATGTCTCTTGTCTCAGTTCCCCAGGTATAAAATGGAGGGTGCAGAGGGTAAGGTGAATAATATCACCCATTTTCACATGGGTGTTGTGAAGATACATTTATTAACGGCTGTGAAGCCCTCAGATACTATAATGAGAGCATTATGAAAAAGCCATAAGGAAATTATTAATTTTGTATTCAATGCAGGGGTTAGATGTTGTATATTAAATAAAGATTGTGGCCCCATGTGGAATGTAATGAAATATTGATTAACTATCCTTTCACTGAATGAGGCGGGGTCCTGTGGAAAAAATAGTATGTGCTCATGTAATTAAAGAATGCCATAATTTATAGGTATAAAAGAACTGAAAAAGATGCCAGTTTAATCTGGCAAAATTCCTAATTTGAGTGCTTAACATTATTTACTACAGGGGGAATTCTGTGACAAAAAAATTAAAAATTCTGCACACAATATTTTAAAATTCTGCAAAATTCTGCATATTTTATTCATCAAAGTAACACAATATAATCACACCAGTTTCAATTATTTCTGTAATTTATTTCAAAATACTTGTCAGCAAGTTTGTCTTTAACAATACAGAAAAAAATCAGGAAATGTTTTTTGACAAATAGATTCCTTGCTAAGTATATTAATACAGAATTTTGAGTAATTCATTTAAACTACAATACAGAAATGTATTTCCTGCACCTCTCAGAAGCAGTGCAAAGGCATGGGTGAGTCAGAGGTAACGAAGAGCTCAGAGAGAGGGAAGGAGCCTGGCAGTGAACCTGGAGAGTTGTTTGGTGTGGGTGGGAGAAGTATGGAACAGTTTATTTTGGGGGAGAAGGATTGTAAGTGAGCTGAGGAGCCTCCCCATACAAACCCTGTCTGACCCTGAGTCTCTCCCATTCACTCAGCCACAACTGCCCTGTCCCCCTGTGTCCCTACCCCCCCATTCCCATGTGGCCCTGGAGCCCCCTATCTGCTGCCCCCATGTGGCCCTGCACCCCTCTAACCTCCATCCCCAGGTGGCCCTAGAGCCCCCCTTCCCTTCAGCCCTTGGCTCAATACTGTCATCCCATTAGATCCTGAGACCATGCCCCAGTCTGTCACTCCCCAGCAGTCCATGTGCCCCACACTGCCAACCTAACTCCATGGGCAGGCTTCTGTGATGAATGCAGACAGCTGCTAGCTGTTACTGCCAGTTAGCCAAACTGTTCTGCTGCCACAGCAGCTTCTGGTGGGTGAAAGGCTTCTTGTGCAGAATGTATTTTCTGAATTCTGTGCACGTGAAGTGGTGCAGAATTCCCCCAGGAGTAATTATTGTAATGTAAAAAGCAACAGAGTCCTGTGGCACCTTTAAGACTAACAGAAGTATTGGGAGCATAAGCTTTCGTGGGTAAGAACCTCACTTCTTCAGATGCAAGTAATGGAAATCTCCAGAGGCAGGAGTATTGTAATGTAGTTTTTTTGCACACAGACATACATACACCAACAAACACACAGCAGATACGGGAAAGGACAGTTTCTAAATTTATTCATTCTGTATATTTTATGTTTTTTTGGTATACAGTAAATACCATAAACAGAAATATAGTAAGATACCCATTTAATCAGAAAACTAACAAAACAAAACTGCATTTGATGTGTACAACGTCTGAACCCATGTTTTTCTAGGAATCTTAACTCCGGCATGTCTTAACTTCTAAAAAATGTTATCTGTGCAACTGGAATGATCCATCAATGTAGCTTTTTGCATTTGTGGGGATTATCTTAATTCAGATTGTCTGGCAGAAAATGGCAGAGCAAACAGAAAAGTCTAATTAACCCCCCTTGCTGCTCTGTTGGAAGCATTAAAGAGGAGGATAGATCTGCAAAAGAATCCATTTCTTATTGTGAGGGTGATATATGGTATTAGGAGATAGCTGTACCAGCAATTCCTGGGAGTATCAATCAAAGTTGTCACTTAATCTGGATTCCATGAGAATATGATAACATGCCGTTTTATTTCAGCAAACAGATGGTCTAGCATTCAGATCTTCAGCTGTTCGGAACACAAATGGACTTGTCTTCTTTAGCACAGCTCTTGTTGTACTTTTTAAAGAATAATGCTTTGCATTAATTGACAGCAATTATATACTACAAGTATGCACACTGAACTCAGTTGCTGACTGCTGAGTTACAAGATTTTAGAGCTCTATCCAGAAAATAGATGAAGCCTATGTGCAGCCTATGCCTCATAATCTCAAAATGTAACTCCAATTTATATTAGTCTACAGATTTTAAGGTCACACTTTTCTTGACAAAAATAAAGAGAAGCTATTAAGAGTAATAATGTTTCCATCCCATAGGTTTTATTTAATTTACCTTTGCCTACCACAGGTATATGGTATGGGCCAGATAGGCACCTCATCCAGTTGTTTTTAATTGCGTGGGCAGGGTAAAGGGGCTATGCAGCTACCATAAAGAAGTAGCTAAGGATTCCCCTTGCTTAGGAAAATCCTTGGCCTGTGTAACGCATAGGGAGTATGTTGGGGACAGGGAAGGGTGTGATGGAATAGGAGGAGGTGGGACATAGTGCTCTCTACTTGATTCTTGGCCAGTGCAATTTTGAGAGGCCCTTAGGGTGCTCTACATTACACTAGGACTATTTTGGCCCCTGGTTAACCGAAGGATTAGGTCAGAGGAGTCACTTTTCTTTCTTCCTGCTGAGAATGTGCACAGGGCATCCCAGAACCATGCCTCCGATCTCAAAAGTGCAAGCACTGATATCTGCCTTAAGCACAAACTGAATTCCCCCCCTCCCCAAAAATGTTAACCAATGAAAGAAACAAATACTGCTCCTCATAGAAATTTACATGTTTTATAGATTCATAGATTCATAGATTATAGGACTGGAAGGGACCTCGACAGGTCATCGAGTCCAGTCCCCTGCCCACATGGCAGGACCAAATACTGTCTAGACCATCCCTGATAGACATTTATCTAAATATGTTACTGTTACTATGTTACTGAATAAGAAATTCACATAAAATGCTGAAATAAAAAGAGGATTTTAATACTGTGCAGGAACACAGAGATTTAATTCTGGATCTTGCCAAGATTTAGATAATGCCAGATTGCAGATTTCAAATGGAGTAGGCTCGACAAAAAAATGACATCAAGGAAGATATTCCACAAATATAAAATTGTGCCATACAGGACAGTGACAGCATAGAGGTCAGCTTCTCTCCAGGGCCAGTCCAACCCATTAGGCGACCTAGGCGGTCGCCTAGGGCACTAGCATTTGGGGGGCGGCATTTCGGGTCCTTCAGCAGCGGCCAGATCTTCGGCCGCCCTGGTCGTCATCTGCATTTAGGCGGAGGGAGCTGGGACATGGGGACATGGGGAGGGCTGCCTGCAGCAAGTGTGTGTGTGTGGGGGGGCAGCATGCAGGGGAACTGCTCCCTGCCCCAGCTCACCTCTGCTCTGCCTCCTCCCCTCAGCACGCCGCCCTGCTCTGCTTCTCTCCCTCCCAGGCTTGCGGCGCCAAACAGCTGATTGGCAACGCAAGCCTGGGAGGCAGGACAAGTGGAGCAGCAACGGCGTGCTCAGGGAGGAGGCAGAGCAGAGGTGAGCTGGGGCAGGGAGCTGCCGCATGGCTCCCCGGGCTGGGGGGAGAAGCTGGGGGGGGGGGCGCCTCAGGGCGGGGAGGGTTGGAAGCTGCCACGGGGGGGCGGGGCTGCGCCTTAGTGAGGACAGTTGCCACAGGGCTCGGGGGGGGGGGGGAGGGGCAAGGTGGAAGTTTCACCTAGCGCGCGAAACATCCTTGTACCCTCCCTGCTTCTCTCACTTCCCTATGTTGACTTCTTGGTCCAAGATTTTGTTTGACACAGAAGCAAATAGAGATCCATCCTTCAGAACACAGTGAATATAAAATTAAATGAAATAGGATACAAAATAAAAGCTACCACTTAATAATTTATGAAAACAATAACAATTTTGATGTTATTATTCAGTAAGCTGAATCCTATTTGTACAAACATACATGACATTTGGCAATCTTGAAAACAAGTTTTTATCTTGAAAGCACATTTTTTGCAGACTTGTTTTCGAAGAGAGTATAATAATCAACATCCACCTGGCAGGAAAATGAAGTCTCTCTGTATAACTTAATATTCTCAAAACTGACTATCTAGCCTGTCCCATCTTGGACTGATAAAGGCAGGTATTGCTGTCTTTAAATTATTCTGGTTTCTTCCTAACATGAAAAATTCACTGGGCAGAAACGGATGGTGGTGTTAAAAAGATCCATAGAGTCAGACAATATAAGGCATCAAGAGGACCTCTCTGTAGTTTGATACAGTGAATTTTAAAAAAGAAAAGTCCTCAAGCTGCCACTCGCACTCTGAGATCACCCAAATGGCAGCATTAAGAACACCAGGACCGGGATGGTGGAAGACGAACTGGAGGGATACAGTAGAAAACATAGGACCCCTGGAACACTGGAGAGGAATTGGGGGTGGGGGAGTGGACCAAAGAGTAGGGGGCAAACAAAGACCACAGAAGATGAAAATATGAGAGAGAAAGATTGAAAGGGAAAAATTAAATGAGAAAAGAACACATTAACACATTAACGGGGGAGACAGGTGAAGTAAAAATGGGGAGAGGGAGAAGAGATTTAGTCAGGATTAAACATTTGAAAAAATTAATCTGAAGGAAAACACAGACTACAAAAGAATGATAATTTGCATCAAAATATAGGAGAAGAAATGGGGAATAAGAAAAGAAAAGGAAAAGGAGGAAGGAAAATAGAAAGCAATGTTGATTTTTTTTTGTAGAAAGTTTGCTTTAGTCAGTGTTTTCTATGCATGCTTTTATGGTGATTTGGCTATTTCCACTAAAATGAATACATAAATAATTGCATTTTCCCTGCCTTTAAATAGAAAGTGGTGATACTCCCTTCTCAGACCCATACCTCTTCCCAGGTCACTGACGAGAGGTGATGATAATGCATTTCAGATCAGACATCTTTTGGAGACTATCTATGACCCTCTTTTGTCTTTAGCCAATTCACAGTTTAGAAGGAAGTCCTTGTGACAGTCACTGGAAGAATGGGAGTGGCTCCTCACCTAAAAAGTCAAGCAATTTTGTGATCTTCCACAGCTGCTGCTATAGAAATTTTCCACAGCTGCTAACTTATCTGTGCCATGACAGTACATTAACTTCCTAATAAATAAGAAGCACAATCTCATTACTTCATAACACGCTCACTGCAGAGCATATGTTCTCCTCTACCTGAAGGTGACCAATTTGTGTTCTATTTTCTAAAAAAATTGCCAACAGTGGAGTAGATTTGTGTACCTTCCTACTAGAAGAAAGGAATGTTTCAAGTAAGCTTGGATCAATTTTCCAATTCTTCTGCACTCATTCTTTAACAATGAGATTTCTTATTCAATCTTTATGCAGTTAAAAGCCCAATTGACTTGAAGTAAAATGCATACATGTGTAAAAAACAAAAAAAGGGCCTTAGTATTTGGCCCACAGAAATTTAGTACATATAATTAGATCTATTAATTCAATAGGTTAACTTGATAAATACAAGTGAGGAATGGCATTTATTTGTTAACATTTAAAATACAAAATACATCTCCCTGATATCCCCCAGTTACTCCAAACAATTTCTTCACAATGTCACTAAGTAGTCTTAGACTCCTTCACGGTATCCTTCTAGTGGTGAAAGAATTTCAAAGAATGCATTGCAATGTGAGAGAGCAAAACAATTATTTGATTTGCTCTCTATATATACATTAGAGGGATAAATACCCGGGAGAAAGAGGAGTTATTGAAGTTCAGTGCCAATGTGGACACAAGAACAAATGGATATAAACTGGCCATCAACAAGTTTAGGCTCAAAATTAGGTGAAGGTTTTTAGCCATCAGAAGAGCGAAATTCTGGAAGGAGCAGTGGGGCCAGAAAACTAAGATGCTTCAAAACTGAGCTTGATAAGTTTATGGGGTGGAAGGGATGATGGGACTGCTTACAATGGCATGTGGCCCATCAGTGATTGCCAGTAGCAAAAATCCCCAATGACCAGATGGGGAAGGCTCTGAGTTGCTACAGAGAATTCTTTCCCATGTTTCTGCCTGGTGGGTATTGACTACATGCTCAGAGACTAACTGATCACCCTATTTGGGGCAGGGAAGGAATTTTCCCCTGGATTAGCAGAGACTCTCAGGGTTTTTCGCCTTCCTCTGTAGAAGGGGGCATGGGTCATTGCATGTTTAAACTAGTGTAAATGGTGAGTTCTCTGTTACTTAAAAGTCTTAAAACCATGATTTGAGGACTTCAGTAACTCAGCCAGCAGTTAGAGGTCTATTTCAGGAATGGGTGGTTGAGGTTCTGTGTCCTCCAATGTGCAGGAGGTCAGATTAGATTATCATAATGGTCCCTTCTGATCTTAAAGTCTGAGTCTAATGTATTCAGGTGTGCAGAGTGCCTACTAAAATGACATTACAAGGTGAGATAAAAATGGTGAAAGGAATTCAATGCAAGTCTTTCATCTACAGTACGTTTTGTTTGTTAAATCAAAATGAAAGGAACAGTGTCCATAGCAATAACAGGAAACTCAAATACAATTACAGTTTTTTGTTTTGTTTTACTTTTTTGAGGGCTTTAGTTTGCATTTGAGCATTGGATCTATCCTTTAAAGGAGAAGGATAATATGGACAGTGAAGGAAAAACCACTTTTAAAAAATATTATCTGTGATACTTAGCAAAAGTGAAGATGAAAATCATACAACCCCCCCTCCCATGAAAGATAACAAAAGTAAAGTTTATTTCATTGTTTTCCTTTTTTACAGCCTAGACTTGTTTGAACTCACTTGTGTTTCTTTGAGATATTTTTAACCTGCTAGCTCTTAGACACTTGCAGATGAAGCCTTCAGTCATCAATCACAGTTTTATATAACAAATGGGTTTACAGTACATTATAAATTGGCAATCTTATTTCTTCTAAGGATTAATAATTAATTATTGCTTTTAATGATTACCCTTTCTGTAATATGTTATCCTAAGCTTTCCATTATTCCTTTCCTTTGGCTTCAGAAGGCACCTTCAGGGAAGATATTGCCATCACAAAATACTTCTTAGCCTGTCTCAAACTAATAGCTGTATTTTTGACCTTGCTGGATTTTTTTTCCTGATTTTTATATGACTGCCAAAGAATATGCTTTCAATTTGCTTCTTACCCTTCTCAGTGAAAAGGTACTAGTGTGAACCTTGTTATTTTAACACTGACAATGTTTCATGGTATATGGATTGTCTATTTGGTACTTATTTTTAAAGTGTCCAAATTTTGGAAGGGGGCAAAAAGATGAATCTGGATGCTGTGGTTACAGCATCAGTGTCTCAGTTGACCACTTGTAAAATGGGGATGATGCATAGATTGAGATATTTTAAGGCTAGAAGGGACCAATCTGAGCATCTGCACAGAATTTCACTTGTTATTTCTTGCATGAAGCCAATGTCTTGTGGTTGAGGTATACAATACTTTTAAAAAGACATCTGTGCTAATTAAAAGACTTCAAGTGATAGAGAATCCACCACATCCTATAGTGAGTTGTTCCAATGGTCAGTTACCCTATTCTTAAAAAAGTTGCACCTTAAGTCTAACCCAAATGTATCCACTTTCAGCTTCCAGTCACTGGATGTTTTTAGGCATTTGTCCACTAAATTAAAGAGCTTTCTACTATCAGCAATTTTCTTCTCTGTAGGTGTCTACAGAATTTTATGAAGATACCTGTTAAATTTCTCTGAGAGTCATCTTTTATTGTACCACCTTCTATTGGTGAAAGAGACAAGCTTTTGAGCTACACAAAGCTCTTCAGAAGTTGATCCAAGAAAAAATATTATCTCACCCATTTTGTCCCTCTGCTATCCTGGGATCAACATCGCTACACCACCACCACAAACAACTTTCTTTTTGAGTGAAAAACATGTTTTTTACATGTTGAATCATTCTTGTAGTTCTTTTCTATATTTGTTCCAATTTTTCAATATCCTTTTTGCAGCGTGGACAAACAAAGTGGACACGGTGTTCAAGTAATCATCTCACTGATGCTGTATACAGAGGTAATACCATCTCCCTACTATGACTCAATATTCCTTTGTTTATACTTCCAAGAATTGCATTAGCCTTCTTAGACAAAGCATCATACTGGCAGAATATGTTCAGATACTTATCTACATGACTGCTACGTCTTCTTCAGACTTATTGGTTCTGAGGATACACTTTACCAGCAATGAGTTTATATTTTCTTCCAAATCACTGATAAGGTTATTTAATGGCATTGGGCCAAGAACAAATCCCTGGAGGACTTCACTAGATGCACCACCTTTGGATGATGATTCCACATTTACAATTACTTTTTGAGATCTATCATTTAGCCAGTTAATATATTTAATAGGTGCTTCATTGATTTTGTATAGTGTTTTTTAATCTGAATGTATCAATCCTTTCTCCCATCTATTGTCTATTTAAACTGTAAACTCCTTAGGGTAGGAATTCTCCTTTATAATGTGTTTCTACAGCACCTAGTACAAAGGGGTGTGCTCTTCGTTGCGGCCTATAGGTACTACTGTGATTCAAAATAATTCATAAATTATTATTTTTTTGTCTTGCAGTGTGTGAAGTTACAATGTGTAAAACTTATCAAAGAATGATCCACTATTAAACACATGAGAAATTTGCTTCGGTGAATCACTAACACTTTCCCAGCTGTTGGTGCCAACATATGTAGTGTCAGAAGTTTTATGTAATAATGGAATGGAATATAGCTGCAGGGTTGTCATTCAATATTACTTGGGTTAATAATCAACAAAATAAACAACACTGGCAATTCTCAAATGCAAAGTACTGCACATCCATTTTTCCCCCTCAGAAAACATGTGGGCAGAGATCTGAAACGTTAAAAATGAAAAGAATTTTTAAAATTCACATACAACTAGATTAGCAGTCCTCTTTTAATATTAATTAATGTTCCCTTTTGAAAATTCCCATTAGGTTTTGGTCTAATTTGCATTTATATCAGGAAAGACTTTGAAAGTGAAGCACAAGTACCAAACACAACAAGCTTTCATCAGAAGATAGGGACTACTTCATTCGGAGATAGCAACACTGCAGCTGCTATATCCTCCTTTCTTCAAAAGCCGCAGGGTACAGTGAAATATCAAAGTTCAACCTTTTAACAAGACGGCTAATTAAAAAGCAAGAACAACAAACAGAAAAAAAAATGCAAACCTTTAATGGGACTTGTGTAGTAACTATCAGTGGTTCAGACCTGCATGAATTGAAATCAACAGGAGTTTGATCATTGATTTCAATTTAAACAAGTGCAGGCCCTGGGTCATTTTAACATTCCAGCTCACAATTGATCAATAAAAAAACATGGTAGAATTGTATTTTTATATTAACAGCTGGCTGAGATGTCAGTAACCTGATGCTGCTCTTTTCAATTTCATGGCAAAACTCCCATTGACTCGATTGGGAGCAAGATCAAGCCCAAGATACTTGTTTCAAATTCCCCATAAAAACCAAGTCTGACAATGATTGTGTCTTTGGTTATGTACCTTTGAATACACTTAAAAAATGTATTGAAGCTTTTTCTTAAATTCAGAAAAAAATTCAAAAGCATCTTTTCTCAACAGAACATGACAGAAGAAAGGTAATGATAATGAGACACAGGAGATTTAATTTATGCTACTGAACTTTCTTTTCTTTATAGTTTAAAGCCTGGCTCTTAACACTATTTTAATGGAGTTTTATGAACTAAGATCCAGTCTGTTCAGCTAGTACATCAGCCCCATACCCTGATTTCGGGTGTGCTCCCAAAGGTGCTACAGTAATACGTATGGCTGCAAGACAGCAAGCAGATCTCAGCCAGTCACTCAAGAGGGCCTTCATGACTAGCACATGCTGACATGGGGCTCCCTCCATCATCAGCTATATTACCACCACCCAAAGAAGCCCACAGATAAACTCCCCAAAAGAAAGTTGCTTACCTTTGATTCCTCCAAGTTTCCTCCAGTAGTCTGGAAAGCAGAAAAAAAAATATTGTAACAAATATTTCACACTCTTCCTCAACTGATTATCTTCTACCTATAGGGGATGGAGAGTGATTTGTGCATAGCATTGAAATAAGTAACAGACCTCCTACTAAAGGCACGTTTACAGCTGCAGCAAGTTATAGGATGGTTTTGTGCACTTTTCTTCACACTTTTAAAAAATAAATTTAATTCAAAACTGTTAGGGTGTGTTTATGTGCCCTGCATTGCAGCTATTCCTCAAGAGAATGGAATTTCTGAATAATTAAGCTATGCTCAAGCTTGCCTTACTAGTGAAGACAGCATGGGAAGGCAGTAAGAATAGCATGTCCCATTGTCCAGGATACTATCAAAGGTCCATTTGTACAGCTGGATTTTGACTTGGACTATATGTCCTGACTGGGGATTAATGGAGAGTAAGAACTTCCTTTAAACCTTCACACTGGCTGCCTGGAGCTTAGGTCTGAGCACACAGGAGTAAGGAGCTGCATAATCACTTACTACCTCCCACAGAGCAGCAGACTTGGCTCCATCCCCAACTCTTGCAGGCGAGCAGAGTTGCACCAGTGCAGGAGTGTTATGATATGCTGCTGATAGAGGCCAACTGCAAGTTACTATCTCCTAACCGCTGGAGAAAGGACTAAGCAGAGGATGAATTCAGGTTCTTACAGGTATGTCACTGTGAAACAATACTATCCTCCTGTACTCCTGGAGTGGTGCAGTTTACACACCAGACTTTGTCCAGGTTTCTGCCTAAAGTCACAAACTATCACTTCGCACAAGTGAAAAACAAACAAACAAAAAACAGTGACATAAGAGAAGGACATAGGTGGAGGAACAGATTTATCACAGTAAAAGCTACGATTTAAAATGTTTTGGGCCATTGCATCAGTCTCCACAGCTGCATGTTGCAAAATCATCAGTTTGTATAACTGGCATTCTCTGCTGAAGAGTATATTAGGTATAGTAAGGTGTGCAAGTCAGGATTGAGGGTCATTGGCAGAGCTGTATGGAGAAACTTGCCCAGTGAGTACACACAGTGCAGATAATTAAAAAATAAAAAAGATGCAAAATTGTGCAACGTAAGTAGATTATATATATATCAGAACTTTACATACTATGTGGTTTTAAATTATGTTTATTGGGAAAACTAAGGAAGGCATTATGCTTTCGTTCCACACAGAAACAGTGTCTTATTTAAATTAAGAAAAAATCTCTACACCACCCCACTTAATATTGTTTCAGGCAGTACAACTAGTCATCCCTTTCATACCCTTAACTCTTAGAAAATTAGATCTTGTCAGCTAAAGGTATTCCATCAGAAAATCTGTATTCTGCAGTATACGTGATTAATGTATACTATCAAACTTACGGTATATCTCTTCTGTAAATTTGCTCTAGCAAGGTGTGAACAGTAATGATGCTAATTAGAGTTGTGACATTTAGCTCAATTTGGATTTAGGATTAAGTAGAATAAATATTGTCATATTTGATTAACCTAAATAATCTCCATTTATGGATATATTTTGTGCTGGGCTTTAACCAGAATTCTTGGAAAAATTCAGGTCGCTAAAGGAAAGACATGGAGTTTTGTTCTCTATTCACAGCACAGTTATGCTGGTATAAAATCAGGTAACTAATATGAAAAAAAAATAATAATTTATAGACTTTCAACGAGCCCATTTTTGACTATCCAGCTCAAGCAACACTTGTCCAGGATCCCTGTCATATGTTTTCAAATCTGTTGTGCTAGTCTAAGACATTTTCTAAAGATGCAGGTCTAGTTTCCAACCCTTTCCATGTATGCCTTTTAGTATGCCTTAAAACTGCCCTAAACATCCATATACCCAGGCTGCCAAGCCCTGCATTAATGCATGTCCAACCACACAATTTTTATTTTCTCCTAGAAAAATTGAAGGATCAGCCTCAAGTCCCTCTTTGCCCTGAGCATTAATTCAACCCCTTTACACATTCCCAAATAGTGTTTTCCAAGGTGCACCACCATTATATTGGTGACCGCTGATGGGACTCCCCCAGCATACAGCAGTGGCATCAACTGGTCCAACAACAAGATCCTTCTTCCATGCTAACTCAGGCTAGTCCCGTCCCTGGATTTTGGTTGTCAACCCTCCAGGCCACTAAGATGTCAGCCTATGTGCACAAAAAACAATCCTGTCCCACAGATGCACACCGCCATTTCCATGGACAGTCTTCCAACTTCTGGAATGAAATCATAACACATTAATTTTGACTCACCACCCTGTTGCATGGCTAGAAGTTGCAATATTAAAGGTATGCCACATATGGTAATGGCTCAACTCAACTCAGTATCTATCACCTGTAAGACCCTCCCACCTCCGAATCACTGGAAGGATGACTTATCCCTCGGGAAATGAAACAGAGGAAAGATTTATTAAACGAAAGATAGTACAACAAATAACTCAGTGATTGAACTTGGAACAGTGGGCATTGAGCCCAGACCCAATTACCCCTTACAAATATGGGTGACTAACAAAGATGTTACTATACTTGCAGATGGACCTCTGGACAGGGATAGACTGTGTGACTGCAACGTCGGATCCCGGACTGCCTACTGCCTAGATAATGGTCAGCAAGAGGAACACGAAATCTGGATAAACCATGGCTATGGAGCATCTTGGATGGAGATCAGGTAAGCTCTTTTGATGGTACGTTGCCTCTCGGAGCGCACAACCCATGGGCTGCCACTCAGAAGGACAGCCCCTCTTCAGGTGTGTTCTCCCCTTGTATAGTCTCTCCCTCAGCCACACCACGTGACCTAGACCCAGTGGTCTTCCCAATCTTTTACAAAAAATGACATAAAACTCCTTAGAACCGGAAGTCGCACACACGTATTGTATGCTTCCGAATGCCAACACCCGATTGCTTGAATTGCTTCTGCTCCCATACCCAGCTGTACTGCTGCTGTTGTGGCCTCAATTCCGAATGAGTGGGAACCAAATTCCATGGTGTAGAACCAGGCTCACCACCTTCCTGGAGAATAACAGATTCTCCTTGTCCTCCTTAATCACTCATTGACCATCTCAAGTTTAATATCCTTGCTTGTCCCTGCCAGTGTACATCATGCAGTTCCAAGTTCCCTCCACCAGAGCCCCTACAGAACCCAGGAACTAGCTTGCTGATTCCAAAAGCACCAAAAATTGCTATCAAGAATACTTCTCTGAACAAGACCACCTAGATCCCTGAGAATGTTAACCATGACGGGAAGACAGGACTCCTCCATGGAGCTGTTGGAATGCAACCACCCTGCCAGAAACCTTTGAGTTAAAACTACTGTCTGGATATGGATAACCATTTAACCTACTGATGAACATAACAGCCAGGAGGTGATTCAAGGTTGTTGAGGATGCCAGTTGACAGGTTGCCAGCATCACTATGATTCATAGCACTCGTTCCTCCATAATGAGCCATTTGGTGACCATCCTTCCCACTCCTGAAATTGTATTAATTCATTAAAATTTGTCTTATAGCTCTGCCATGTGTGCGGAGCCAGCTGATCTCTGAACTACACTGATAACCATCCAACCCCAACATTCCATAGTGCTAGCAGCATCCACACAGATTCTTGGCTGGCTCCTGGTGCCAGCTCCCGAAACCTGAGCATCTGAAACTGACGCAAGGTATCTGCTATGTGAGTAGCAACCCTGGAAAATGTGATAAAGTAGTTAATATTCTCCTATTAGAGCCTATTAGAGGACCAAGCCTTGGGGGAAAAAACAGCAAGTTCTGTACAGACCATTGTGTGAATGGCTCTGCCATGCTGCCCTCAATCTATTCCTGTGGAATCATTTTCTTTACAACATAGATCATCCATGCTCATGACCTCAAAAATATTTTTTGATATTACATGTCTCCTAGTCCCCATAAAGTTCCCACAGTAATCTACTGGGCTGGGGCAGGGGGTTGGGGTGTAGGAGGGCGTGTGGGCTCTGGCTGCTGGTGTGGGCTCTGGGGTGGGGCCAGGAAGGAGGGGCTTCGGTGCAGGAGGGGGATCCAGGCAGGAGCCAAGGGGTTTGGAGTGTGGGAGGAGGTGTGGGGTGCGGGCTCTGGGAGGGAGTTTGGGTGCAGGAGAGGGTTCCGACCTGGGGTATCGGGTTAGGGTACGGGCTCCGGCTGGGCGCCGCTGACCTCAGGTAGTTACCAGTCAGCAGTGGAGTGGAGATAAGGCAGGCTCTCTATCTTTGAATATGCTTTCAATGTGCTTCTCACTGAAAAGGTACTAGTGTGAACCTTGTTATTTTAACACTGACAATGTTTTATGATGTATGGATTGTCTATTTGGTACTTATTTTTAAAGTGTCCAAAGTTTAGTATGTGGGCAAAAAAATGAATCTGGATGCTGTGGTTACAGCATCAGTGTCTCAGCTGACCACTTGTAAAATGGGGATGATGCATAGATTGGGATATTTTAAGGCTACAAGGGACCAATCTGAGCTTCTGCACAACAAAAGCCAAAGAATTTCACTTGTTTTTTCTTGCATGAAGCCAATGTCTTGTGGTTGAGGTATACAATACTTTTAAAAAGACATCTGTGCTAATTAAAAGACTTCAAGTTATTGAGAATCCACCACATCCTTTAGTGAGTTGTTCCAATGGTCAGTTTCCCTATTCTTAAAAAAGTTGCACCTTAACTCTAACCCAAATGTATCCACCTTCAGCTTCCAGTCACTGGATCTTTTTAGGCGTTTGTCCACTAAATTAAATAATGAGTATTAACCGTGAAGTAACTGTTAAATTCATATCTGTTCAGAGAGCTAGAATGAATAGAGGACATTCAGAGTGCAAATAAATCTCTCTTTACTCTCTTCTTATGAAACCAAAAATAACAAGTTTTCTTCTAGTTCTCTTAGAGTTCAAAAATTCTGCACAGCCAGAGTTGGTGTTCAAATGTCTCTGTGCATGACATGTGGGAAGATATGTAAATCTGTGACCATGGTGTACACACACTATCTGTCACCACATACAACAGCTGTTTTCATTTTGTTTCTCACACAGGCCCACAAATATTTTCTTCTGGGCAAAGGAAAGATTAAAATTCACAACAACTTGTGACACTTAGGTATGAATTTATACCTTATGACTGTCCTGCCTATTTTTTCTAGTGAAACAACTAAACAAAATAAAATGCACCTAGTTATCATTAGGGAGTTTGTTTTTGAAAGTAAATATTCTAATTGAATTAGAAGTGTTTAGTATTAAGTACAAAATATAGGGGAAAACACAGTGATGTTCTTGTACAAAAATGAGCACTTTAATATCAAGGATACCTTCATTGACAAACAGTAATCAACTGTACAAAAGTTGAAACTAGCTATATTAACTTTGCCTCTGAAAAGCAAAAGGAAAGGTCAGCATTTTTAATGAATTGGTTTGATTGGACCGGCTAACCTAATGCCAAGAACAAGGAATTGCAGTTAATTGGATTATCCCTAGCGAGAGTGAATTTTAGCTGAGTTAGCAACTAGTTGGACAGGAGGCCTGGAGGATGGAAGCAGCATGGAATATGTTGATTCACAATTACTATCAGTGAGGCCCAAAGGTACTGTTCAAGCAAATTTGCTAAAATAGATAGTGCAGGTATGCTTAATTACCTGGGACAGAATTCAGAAAATTACTGGTGGCTGTTTAGTTCTAAAAGTACCCAATGGTGAATATACTAGTCACAGTATTCAGAGATTCCAAGGCCAGAAAGGACCATTGTGATCATCCAGTCTAACCTTCTGTATAACAGACCAAAGAACTTCCCCAAACATAGTTCCAAGAGCATATATTTTAGAAAACATCCAATATTGATTTTAAAATGGTCCGTAATGGAGAATCCAGCATGACCACTTAGTAAATTGTCCCAATAGTTAATTATTCTCACTATAAAAATGTTATGCCTTAAGTCCAGTCTGAAAATGTATAGATTTAACTTCCAGCAATTGGATTGTGTTATACCTTTCTCTGCTAGTCTGAAGAACCCATTATTAAATATGTGTTTCCCATGTAGATACACAGATTGTAATCAAGTTACCCCTTAACCTTCTCTTTGTTAAGCAAAATAGATAGACTCAAGGAGCTCAATCACTATAAAACATGTTTTCTAATCCTTGAATCATTCTCTTGGCTCTTCTGAGAATGCTCTCCAATTTATCAACATCCTTCTTGAATTGTGAATATCAGAACTGGACACAGTATTCCAGTAGCAGTCATACCAGTGCAAATACAATAAATAATAATGTATTGTTTAAATAAATAAACAAATAACCTCTCTATTCCTATTCAAGATTTCTTTGTCTATGCATCCAAGGATTGTATAAACCCTTTTGGTCACAGCATGGAACTGAGCGCTCACGTTCATCTGATTATCCACTATGACCCCAAAATCTTTTTCATAATCACTACTTCCCAGGATAGAGTGCCCCCATCCTGTAATTATGGCCTACAGTCTTTGCTCCTAGATGTATACTTTTATATTTAGCCATATTAAAAAACACATTGTTTGCTTGCACCTCTTACCAAGTGATCCAGATCACTCCAGTATCAGTGACTTGTGCTCTTCATTATTTACCACTGCAACAAGTTTTGTATAATCTGAAAACTTTCAGTGATGATTTTATATTTTCTTCCAGGTCATTAATAAAAATGTGAAATAACATAAGGCCAAGAACCTGTTTGATGAGATGATGACGATTCCCCATTTGCAATTACATTTTAATACCTTTTTGCCAGCTTTTAATCCATTTAATGTGTCATGTTAATTTTATATTGTTCTAGTTTTTTAAACAAAATGTCATGCAGTACCATGTCAAACGCCTTACAGAAATCCAAGTACATCAACACTATTATCTTTATCTACCAAACTTTTAATCTCATCAATAAAGATACCAAGTTAGTTTGCCAGGATCTATTTTCCATTAAACCATGTTGATTATCATTAATGATATTACCCTCCTATCATTCTTGATTAATCGAGTCACATATCAACCACTCCACTATTTTACCTGGGATAGATGTCAGGCTGACAGGTCTATAATTATCTGGTGTGGGCTGGTGTGTTGGTGCAACAGTGCTCTGTCTGACCAGGTGGAGCATTGCACCTGAATTCACTGGGGCTGTTAGTCAGTTCCTAGTGCGCAGGAGATTTGAAAACCCCTCTGTTTTGACATCACTCAGGGTAACCCAAGCTCATTCACTCCACTGGATTCCAGCTCAGGGCCCTTCAGATAGACAGACAGAATCAAGACTTGCCATCTCTGTCTGTGCCCTGAACTCCTTCCTACCTCCCCCCTGTCATTAGCAGGGTCTGGAGCAGAAAGAAACAGGCAGGCAGGCAGTGGTGTTGTTCAGACAATTGTGGCTTCCTGGTTTATATACTGGTAATGGCCAATCAGTGGGCTGTGAGGGGCCACCATTCAGGCCCTGTAAGGCAGTACTTCCTGTGGAGCCTAGCTTTTCAGTGTCCTTGTAGGAATGCCTAGCCTAAGATTCTAGAAGTGATGTGGAGGCATCAGTAATCTAGCACACCCATGGCCCCAAGTTCTAGCTCTCTGCAGGCTCTTACACTGTAAGGCAAGGCTGATAGTACCAGTGTTAACCCTTTGGGTAGTGGGTTAGCATGGGGTATTTATACCCCTTGACAGACCTCTCATCTTTGGACATGAGCGTTTTCTGAGAAAGCAGTGTTCCTCACTTCTCTGAAGAAGGAATCTACATCCTTATTTCGACAGCTGGTGTGGTGTTCTATTATGGTTGTAGGCTGAGGTACCACCTCATTACTCTTGCATTTGTCTTCTTCACATGGTTCAGCAATTTTAGTGGGTTGTGGTCAGTCAACAATGTCAAGTGATTGCCTAATAGATAATATCTTAGCGTCTCACTAGCCCATTTCATCACAAGACACTACTTTTCAATAGTGTATCCTTTCTCGCGGGGAAATAATTTATGGCTTTAGTATAATACTGGGGGTTCTTTGATGTCATATTCTTGGGATAGTACTGCGCCTATGCCGATTTCAGAGGTGTTTGTCTGGAGTATGAAGGCCTTCTCTAAGTCTGAGTCTCACAGTAGTGGTTAGCTGCACAGAATATTAGATCTTTTGGAAAGCCTCTTGGCATTCGGTAGTTCACTGTACGTTTAAGGCCCTAGTTATTTCAGTCAGGGGTGCCACAAGCATTAAGAATATAGGAACAAACTTTCTATAATAGCCAGTTAGGCCCAAAAAGAACCAGACTTGTATTTTGGTCTTGGGGATTGGACAGTCCCACAAAGCTTGTACTTTTGTTGACTAGGGGTTTGATCATCTTGCCCCAAGCAGGTACCCCAGGTATTGAGTCTTCTTTTTCCTGATCATGCACTTAGTGGGGTTTGCTGTGAACCCAGCAGCCTTTAAAGAACGTAGTACCACAATCACCTTCTGTACGTGTGTCTCCCAGTTCTGACTGAAAATCACCACATAGTCTACATAAGTGGCTACATAATCATTATGCAGCCTCAGGAGCTCATGTAGGCATTGAAAGTGGCTACCACATCATATAAAGTGAAGGGCATGGCTCTGAATTTGAAGAACCCCCCATGGTGTGGAGAAAACAGTCTTTTCCCAAGATGCTCTTGGTGGGGGGATCTGCCAGTACCCGCTGGTCAGAGTTAAGGTTGATGTATACTTTGCTTGTCCTAGACTTGTTTCCCAGATGTACTTTCGAGTTGGGGACTGAGAATTCTATCTGTGGTCCTCACTCTGGTCCATAGGGATATGGTGCTACTAAGAGTTCTTCTCTAGCTGTCCTTGCTTTTAACAAGTTAACGTGCTAGATCTGTTTTTCCTTTTTCCAATCTGGCTGACAGACTTCATAATTGATTAAACTGACCCATCAGATAATCTCATATAGGCCTGCCATTTGGCCATCAGTTTTGACTTGTAACTGGGTTATAATACTAAGACATGGTAGCCCAGTCCAAACTCTTTTTAATCTGCCCCCCTTACTGTAGTTTTGCTCCTGGGCCACTTGAGACTTTTATAAGCTTTGTTTAGTGAAATCTCAGTGAGCCTCCAGGAAATCCCTTAGCTGTAGAACATGCTACACTGTTCTGGGCATCGTGTTGGCCTGTTCTTTCCAGTCATCCTTCACATGTTTGACTATTCTTCTATGTTGTCATCCATAAAGGAGTTTGAAAGGTGAGAAACCTATCAGGGATTGCATGGCTCCTTTTACCGCAAAGAGGAGGAGGGGATAGGCATGCCTTCCAGTGCGAGAGGTCGATATTGATGAAGCAGTTGAGCATCCCCTTCAGCATATGGCTGAAGCATTCAACCAAGTCATCCATCCATGGGTAATACAGAGAGGTGCACAAATTCTTGATTTATAGTAAACTGCCCACCTCCTTCACATCAGCTTGCAAGTGAAATTTGTACTTTAATCCATCAGGATCTCCTTGGGTAGTCCTACCCTCGCAAATATTTTTAATAACTCTGTTGCTATCACCAAGGCTGTAGTGGCTCTTAAGGGAAATGCTTTGGTGTAGCAGGTGGCATAGCCAATGACAACAAGTATATATTGGGAGCTTACAGAGCTCGTCTCTATGGGTCCTATATGGTCTACACCTATCCGCTCAAATCAGCCTTCTACCAGTGGAAGGGGCTGTTGTACCCATTTAGAGACTAACCATTGGCAGTCAGGGCAGGAAGCACAATATATATATATATTTTTACTTCTTTGTGAATTCCCATTCAAAAGAAACAAATTAACAGACGGGCAAGGTTTTTTTTTTCCCCAACCCAGGTCGCCTGCCATTGGTACCTCATGGGCTAGCTTGAGTATTTCCTGTCTGAATATGCAGGGTACAAGGAATTATGTATATTTTTTCCCCTCCACGTTACCTTGTGCCAGGTGATAGAGTTGGTCTTCCAGTAGCTCAAAACAAGAACAGTTCAGGCCTCACCATTTCTATGTCTATGACAGCTATGCCTCCTTCATAGACCCTATATGCAGTGATATATGATATATGTTGTTACAGGATTTATGGCTTATTACAACAACCTATAACCCACTAACAACCCCTCCAGCTTCTTTGTCCCCCCATTCCTTTCCAGCCCTATGACTGACGGGGTAACAGACCACTTCATCTTCAATGGTCCCTTGAAATACATATTAACTGCTTATGCTAAACAATCTGTTCCATCTTGTATTTATCTGTGACACTGAGAGTACATTTCCCAGACTTGAATAAAAGCCCTGTGTAAGCTTGAAAGCTTATCTATTTTACTAATAGAAGTTGGTCCAATAAAAGTTATTCCCTAACCCATCTTGTCTCTTGACAATGATTAGGCTGCTAGTGTGCAGAGACAACTGCCTACCATGTTGACCAATATTGTCTCACTGTTTCCTTGTACTTCCTCATCGTCTATATCCATCTGTTGACTCTTGTCTTATACTATGCCTGGTCTACAGCTAAAACTTAGGTATACTTAGCTATTGCTCAGGGCTGTGAAAAATTTTATGCCCTGTGTGATGTAAATAGGATGACAGAAGAATTCTTCTATTGACCTAGCTATTGTCTTTTGAGGGGATGGATTTATGACAGCAATGGAAAAGTTTCTGCCATCACTATAGTTAGTGTCTGGGCTGCACCTATGCCACTGTAGTGCTTGTAGTGTAGAAATATCCTCAGATTGTCAGCCCTTTGTGCACTGCCTACGCACAAGTGGGTCATGGTAAATGACTCGGGCCTCTAGGTTCTATGCTAATGCTAATAAATAAATTCATAATAATAATTAATAATAATTGAAAATAATATTCTGTTTTCTTTTCAACAAAATCTACTTTTATTATCTAAAAAAAGAGCGTCTCTCTGATTTCACAAACACCAATTTAACTCCATTAACTTCAGAGAAACTCTGACTAATTCTTATTATTTTTAATTTTATGACAATAGTTTTTAGAGGTATTATTGTGCTAATAGATTACTTGGTTCATTAATAATTGTAAAAATTGAAAAGATAATTTTATTTCAGAGCAAATCAGGTTTGTTTGTTTTTTTAAATTGGGGAATTACAAATAAAACAAAACAAAACCTCATTTGATATCACATGAAATGTTTCAGTTGACCCAAAAAGCTGCAAGTTTTATTCTGATTTTGAACAGTTTTAAATATTTTTGATTTTTTTTAAATAAAACCAAAGATAAATTCAAACTAAAAAGTAAAAACATCTCATTTTGAAAATGTTAAAATGAGACAGTTTTTAAGAAATTGTTTTCAAAATGACTAAAGTGGAAAAACTGACATGAACTTGAGCTCCATTTCAGTGATGTTGAACCTGCAATTTTTGCCAAAAAACGTTGTCAAACCTTTTTCCAATGTCTGTTTAGAAGCCAACAACCAATGATCCAGGGGCACACTGTCTGAGACACTGTACACACAGATAATAAAAAGATAGACTGAACGCTCTTTGAAGTAGGTACTAAGTGGGCACACTTAAATGCATTCCACTTTTGAGAGAGTATATCACTGGAATTGGTAATAGTGGAATTAGCAGTATTCCTGTATATGTCATGTGAGTTAAAAATCAGTCCCAATATCCATAATTAACCTTTTGATAATTTCTTATATTCTATTTTTCTAACACGATTGTGGTGAGAATTTGTTGTTCTATTTTTGCAAGAGATTAAAATGAACTTTGGGTTTGCAATGAAAAATCTCATTTCAAATTAGAGATCCCTTCTCTGCTGTAATAGATATTGCCTAAAGAATAGGACCAGGAGAATGTTTTCATAAAAAATACTCAGCCAGGAATCCTTTTATATCTCATATGGGAAAGAGCCCTTATTTTTTTCCAGACTTAAAAAGATGCCTGAATTACTTGCATGAGAAAATTCTTTTCACTGTCATTGCTTTGTGAACTACATTAACTTCAGAACTGCGAGATGTTCCAAAGAGAATACTTTACAAGATTTGGTTAAGGTTTGGCTCTCCCCAATTCCACTGGGAGAATGTGTTATCTTTGTTCACAATACACATGCAGGGAGAAAAAGGAATGGAAAATAGACAGCCAGTAAAATTCAATACAATTGAAATTTGCTCCATAGCAAAGGAGACACCGTGAATATGAAATGAAGTACCAGAAAACATAAAATAAATTGTAAATAAAATACAAGTTGGTACAACATATCTGAGATCAGAAGCTGAGACTTTTATTATGAAAAACTTGCTCAAAACACATACACAATACAGACAAGAAAAGCATGTTTAGCAACCCAATTAGGCCAATTAAAATATTTTTCAATTAAGCGTGATGAGAATAAAATATATGCTGGGTACCTCTTGTGTCCAAGGTCCTAGTGGGGAGCCAGCTGTGGTCACTGAATTATGGTGAACTGCAAAGAATGGGGAAGACAATCCCCATAAAGCTGGTGGATATTCCAATATTTAGATTTACCAAGCCAGCATAAAAAAGTTTCTTTATTACCTTACTGGTTACACAGAAGTCCAAACAACACAGTTCCCTTAAAGTCATCCAGCCTCAAGCCTCCATCCAGGTATCCACGTCTAATATGATGAACATTTCTGTAAATCTTATTTCATCATATAAAAGAAAAGGCTCTACCAATCCCCAAAGGATCAGACACATTCCCTCCCAGGTTTTTGAATATTTCAGATCTTACTCAAATATGCACTACAGCCAATTCTTATGAACTAAACTAGACTTTATTGAAAAACAAAAGAGAGAGAGAGTATGGTTAAAATATCAATATAAATACAAACATGATTTAAATTCATTTAGGTGCAGATTCATAGCGGAGATGGTGAGCTTTGTAGTTCAAGAGCTATCCCGTGGACTATCTCTGTATGTAGGGCACCCTGAATATGATATTTGGACCTCAGTTTTGTGACTCAAACTTCCCCTGATGAAGCCTAAGCAGATCTCAGAAGAGAGAATCAGGACCTAAGGATCTTTTATACAATTTCATGTCTTTTGACCAATTGGAGTTCAAAAGGTAATTACCATGACTTTGAAGGAGGTCCATCACCAGTACTTAGCTATAGAATTAACATAAGGCATTAACATAATTTGCTTGTTCCTCCACCATTCACAGATTATTTGCGGTACATTTCAAAGAGAGATAAATACAGAGATATCCCGTGTTTACAATTCATTTAAATGATAGGATGTTCTTTTGACCTCTGAATTATCAGAATAGACCAGGACTGCTGATTACATTGTTGACCCTACTCATACATATGTAAATACACAAAACCACAAGCATTATCTCCCTACATGTGTTTTGAGGGTTATTTATTTTGCAGGATGTTTAACCCTTTCTAGCCATGTGTCACACTTGTAATTAAGCTAAGTAACTATGCTGGATACCATGGGTCTTCTTGCCTTGTGTGTCAGGACCACTTTGTGTGTAGTGGCTCCTAGGCTTCTTGCCACCACAACACCTAGAAATCCAGAGCTTCCATAACTGCTCCTTGCGGCCATTGATATCTGTTCAGGTTGTGTAAATTGTACCAAAGCAACGGCCCAGTGCAAAAATGCCCAAGGATAAAAGAGGGTAAAGGTGGTTTAAAGACAATCCTGCACTGGGCTGTGTTGTTCTTCTCAGCAGCCCAATATTTAAATATATAGCTCCATTAAAGCAGCCCCTCCTTTTTTGCTTCAAATTTTTTAGCTGTTCAATGATAGCGTCTGGCTATCCATCAATATTCCTACAATTTGATAAGAAATTTGGCTTTGAACAGACTTTGCTTATCTCTGACTTTCTTTTCCTTTTTAAAGGACCCCATTGACAAGAAATGAGATTGAAATGAGACTATGGTAGTGAATTTGGAAGCTGGTCAAGAGTATGGTTTAATTTACTACCACTAGCAGTTATAAAAATATTTCCCACTCACTTGTAGCACCAGCAAGTTGCCTACAGGAAGTGGAAGTGACTATTTATCTTTTCTTTCCCTTGTGTTTTTCTTGACCCTTGAGATAATTTAAATTTCCAGGATCAAATTCTGCGCTCGGATATAGACACACAATGGTCACAGACTTCAGTGAAATGTACATGTACTCAGATTTCTGCCCTAGACTAAGAAATCATAGGGACAATAGATGTGAAAATGATGTGATTTTCACTTGGTTCTGGCTGACTGTCTCTGAACATCCTGCCCCATTTCAGTTTGGGAACCTGACCAACTGGTAAGTTTGTCCCAGAAAAAACACCTGAAACACAAAGTGAATCACGACTCAAAACTTGGAAAGGAGGAAAGCTGGAAGATTGATACTGAACTATTTAATGAGAGATTGACAAAGCAACTGTGATTAGAAAAAGGAAAAAACAATGACATGGAGGACGATTAATGCAACTATGTAGTCATGGATTATTTAGCAGCCTGGATACTTTAGCTGTCAGGACTATGATTGCCTGCCCAGTTTTTATTTTTGCACTACCAGAAGCTTTCCATTTCTTGCTCTCCACTATCTGGTATATTTTTGTACACTTTTAAAAGCCATTTGGAAAACTCAATGCACAATCTTTTCTGCCTATTTCAAGCATACAGAGCTAGAGGTGAAAGAAAGGGACTGATAGATATACAACTTAAATAAGCTGCAAAATTTAAAGTAACTTTTGGCTTGAATTTAAGAATAAATGTTGCAGAATGAGTAACAGTTTAATGTACAGAAGGTTTCTTGCAAACAAAATCAATGCCTTTTTAGAACCTTATACTGGTGTGGACAACAAGGCAAGTACCGCAAACCCATTTCTGAGAACATTCACTTGAAATTAAATATGAATTCACTGTGGCTGGACTGAACTTCTTTGTGTGCTGTTTCCAGAAACTTTCAAATAATCAAACTTTTTGGACTTACTCAAGCACTTGCTGAAAGTGAATTTTAGGTTTGTGTACTCAGGTGCACAAATTTTAAACTCACACATGAATATTTGCTTAAAAAGAACGTGAAATGGGGCACTGTAAGGGGACATCGCTCCCAAAATCTCATATCACACACACACACACATACACACACAGACTGTATGACTATATGAGAGGGAACCTAAGAGTAGGTCTCTATTAGCAACTGTACATTAGTCCATGTGAAAACTTGTGCCATAACTTCCCTAATGTTCACACTTAAATCCCTGAAACATGTCTCAAGATGACTACAGGGTGACTTCACGGGTATGGGTTAGAACATGCTTTAGCTGTGATACAACCCCACACCCATGTCAATTTGCAGTGTAAACAGGGATAAGGGGTGTGTACCAGGTCTTGAGTTTCAGTAGCATTCCACCCCATTCCCACAGTGCACTGAACTTTTTTCTTTCTGACCCTTACACAATCTTGTCCCTCTGTGCATTTATTAATTGGCAGTCAGGAAGTGTTAGTTCCTCATGAGACCATGCAGACCCAGAAAGTGTGGGTCAAAGGGCCCCAGTTGGTGAAGGGAACACAGTTGCAGAAAATATAGTTGGCTGTCTAAGGAAAAGTTAATTACAACAGTCTTTTCTCCCTTGGAAGTTTACAGTTTCAGTGCTTTTCGCATCCCCTGATCTTCCCATCCCCTTGCGAACTGGAGCTGCATGGAAGTGTGTGTTCGGGGGAGGTTTCAAGGAAAGAAGGTCCCAAAGGGGGAAGGGAAGAGAACACAGTTGTACAAAATTTGCAGTTGGTTGTCTAAGGAAAATTTAGGTATAGTTGTCTTCTATTCTTTGGAAGATTAAAGAGTCTTTACAGTCTCTGTCCCTGGTTCTCATGGAACATCATTGTCCGCTGTCATTCATGCCTTCTCATGTGGGGAAAAGACAAACCGTGGACAGCATTCTCAGTTGTCAACAGTTATTTTACTAAAAATACATTGTTGTTCTGATTTCAAAATCTTTCCACTAAACCTTCTATCTTATATGTTTAATAAACATTTTTCTTTGTTTAACTGTTTTTTTGGTCCTTCTTCCTAATGATGAATGAAAGTTTTTTGTTTTTTTGTTTTTCAGAATGGGCTGCAAGTTTCCTACCTCATGTAATGGAAAGATGTGTAAAAATCTGGTTCCAGAATAGTGCAAATAATTTTTAGCTTTTCCTCTTCCTCCTCTTCCCCCACCCAAAAGGCTCAGAAATATCTTTCAGATACAAGGAATGGATGGGGAAAGTGCAGTGTTTGTGTTATGTATATTAGAAAGCACCACTATTTGGCAACATGGCAGATGCCAAAACACACAAAAGAGGTCCCTCAATCTCTTAAGGGCTTTATGAAACGTGTTGAAAATCAAAACCAAAGAACATAAAAGAAAGAGTGAAAATACTGGCAATAACAGCATCTGCCAGTACTCTGTTCACAGACACCGGCCCCCATCAAAGAAATGTATGCATTTCAACCCTACCGTGGATTAGTGCTCTGTAACGTTTGCTATTTGAATTTATTTGACAATAAAAAGTAAAAAACAAAAACAAAAAACCACAACAATCCAGCAACAAACCCCACAATGACTGTGATACTACTTTCCCCAAAGCAAACAGTAATAAGCTCATTACCGAAGTTTAAGTACTCCCCATAAGAAAGGTGTCTAAAGAACCATGAATAATGTAGCCAAAAAGATTGTGCAATGATCACATAACAACTTGGACACTACCCTTCACAGCACAAACCTAACCACAAATTGATATCACAATTGAGGTGCCCTGCTGTAATTGTTTTTAATGTGCGCAATGTCACGGGAATGAATGGCTAATGACCTTCAGCTGCAAGGAAACAAAACCATCACAAAACTGTGTAGCCTCATAAGTATGTACCAGTCTTCCCTCATGTGCAGTTCCAGAAGTTTTACAGGATGCTAAGGTGTCCCTTGGCACAGGCAGATGTCGTCCTCTGCCTCACTATTGTACCAAAATGTGTGCACATATGGCATCCATGATTTTTCTTGCACATTGGGAATGAGGACCAGTGTATACGTGGATGGGATCCTACAGAGTTTGTAAACCAGATGTGTCCTGAGTCCATTCAGGAAGGAAGCACTCTTCTTTTAACCTCATAAGTATTATGTAGTGCACAGGAGATGACGATTATACAAATGGTGTGTGCCACATTGACATCCAAATAGGTGAGTAGGCAGCACCAAAGGGCTTTCCCACAAAATGTGAACTCCAAAAATATTCTGCAGCTACTTAACTTGTAACTACATTTCCTTTTTCTGGGGTCACTGATTTCAGGGTACAGTCACATGAGCTTAGTTAGGGTCGGGTAACATTTGGAGAGACCCACTGTTCAAAACCACAATTCCTGGGAAATAAAGTCCCTTCTTCCCTGACTCATGTAGAATCTCACTCTCTTCAGCACCTTTGTGTCATGAACCTTTCCGGAGTTTCCCATGTTTCTATTTATGAATCTGCCTTTGTGGTTGTGATGTTCTGTACCTCGGGGCAAAACCGAGCACCCCCATGTTCATCCTTATAATATGATTGTGTGCTTTCTAATACAAAGTTTGTCATGTTGGGTGTCTTCGGAAGGCTCATGATGCACTGAACATTGTTGTTATAGTAATGTTATAGTAATTGTTGTCATAGTAATGTTATATATAGGTTGTAATTTCATGTATATAGTTATGAGGTTGTGAATGTGTCCTCATGGTTTAAAACAAGGCCAGGCAAAAACTCTTCAAGAGCAGAGGGGCAGTTTACACCTCATCAGGGCATGTACGGGACGAACCCAGTCCAGCCTCACAGGAACAAAGGACACTGGCCCCGGGGGGCTTGGGTGGGAGGGAGAAGGGGGAAGAAAGAACATTATTAAAGGGAGAGACATTTGCCAGGCTTTATGATACCACACCCTCTGTTCAGATATTGTAGTTTGAGGTTAGTTTGTTCATTACCCAGGGTGTCCTTTGACTCTCTCCCATGTAATCAGTCACTGGCTTTTCCTTCCCTCCAGTGTTCCCCTCTGTGTGGGCTCTTAATTTAATAATGTTTCTGGAATTTTGGTGTCTCAGACTCTGGCAAGATAAGGGTTCAGGGGGATCCTGAATATTGGCTGGCCTTTTGGGGAGTGATCTCCCAACCCCAGGACTGTACATATGCAGAAAATCTAGCTCCCTTTTGAGGGTTACTCTGTGTTTCCCCTTCCCAGCACTGAGTCCTTCCCTGCCCCCTAGAGGGCTGTGATCTGTGCTCTGTGGTCTAGGTGTGCTTACCATTTAATCAGATGCACCTTTTCCCAGCAGCTTTCCAATAACTGCTCTCTGTGTTTCACCAGCCTGGGAGAAAACACTGGCTTCTCTGTCAGTTGGGTCATTTGTATTCTGGCAAACTACCTCTTGGTCCTAACTCCTCTGTTACCACAGGCATTGGAGCTGCATCTTGATTTAAAGAGACACAGTTACTTCCCAAAAATGTATCAGAAATAGCATTCTGAAAAACTGGGACCCTGGATTGGGGTACCCTTTGCCACCCCTTTCTCTGTCCCTGAGAAATCAGCTAGGTGACTTCTCCCTCCACGAGGTCAGTTACACAGTTTCTTCTCAAAACCTATGTCACAGGCTGAGTGCCTGGGTGCATGGATGCTGACCCAGCCATTCTCCTAGTGTCCTGGGCATCCTGTTCCATGTGACTAGTGAGGAGACATTCCTGTACCCCCACTATTCCTTCCCCACTTTCCTCCTCTGGGCCCCCTCCTAAGACACATTTATCTGTACTCCCTTGGAAGGATTCTGTCTCTTGTTCATCTGAAAAACTCTGCCAGCTAACAACTGGGACAGTTTCCTTAATCACTGACAACACCTCTCCTGCCCCTGTGCCTGAGGGCATGTTGTTTTCTGCTGGAAAAGAGCTAGTCTCAGACCCTCCCATACTTGGAAGCACACTGCTTCCCTGTGTTACAGAGTCTCAGGAATCCTCACACACTTCAGTGGTTTCTGAAATTCCCTGCCCCTTCCCTGGGCTCTTCTCTGGGACACATTTCTCTATGCTCCCTATAGCTGGTTTTACCTCTGGTTCAGCTGCAACCTGCTGACAGCTAACAACCTGCACAGTTCTCTCCCTGGCAGGCATTACACCTCCATTCCTTCCTGATGTGGTGTTGCCTCCAGCTGCAGTGCAGGAGTTGGTCTCAACCATTTTCCCACCTGGAAGCATGTGGCTTCCCCTGCTGCAGAAGAATCAAGGAGACTTTCTCCCATTCTGTCAGCAGTTCCTGAGACCTCACCCTTTCCCTCAAGGGTCCCAGCATAAAACTTCCTCCTGCTGCAGGCAAATACTTTAACCTGAGCTACACAGAAAGCATCATTACCAAGAAGCAGGTCAACTAGGAGGTGTTCTATTACCCCCACAGTCAAAACACTTTCCAAATCTTCCCAAACCACATGGATTTTAGCTAGTGGAATCTGCTTTTGCCCACCCCCACAATGTCTGCCATTTGGCAAGGCAACATACTGGCCTTTGGGACCATACTCTGCTTAACCAGAGAGATCTGGGCCCCTGTATCCCTCTGCCCCAAATACTCTCTGCCATTAGTTTGGATAGATTTAACATGCTCCAAATCTGGTTCTGCAGAGGCTAACCTCACAAAACCAGCATGATAGGTTTCAATTGCTTGGGGGGGTTCTGTGTTGAGAACAGCAGAACTAACACTGAGTAACAAGTTGCACTTTCATCCCGCTCGCTGCGCCACTGTGACATTCCCCTGGTGTTATCTGGACCGGTGATCTGCTAGGTCACTCCAATCCTCAACTCTGGGAGCCAGCCTTACTCTGCTCTGCTGTGAGAACCCCCACTCCTGGGCTGTTCACACACAGCCTCTGGCATGTAAGCTGATCCTTGGACTGTGCAACCGAATGACACTAGCCAATATCTCCAGTCTCAGACACAATCCTAGCAACCTCCGTCTTGTAGTGTCCAGTTATGCCCGCTGGATGCTGCAAGCTTATATAAGTTAGTCAATTTAACAAAGAAATTGATATGCACCAGGCTTGTTATCCCAAGGGGAGTCTCTGACACACTTCAAACCAATTGCACTGCTTCAGGTAGAATAAAAAACCAGATTTATTAACTATAAAGATAGATTTTAAGTGATTATAAGTCAAAACACAAGAAGTCAGATTTGGTCAATTAAAAAAAAAAAGCAAAACGCATTCCAAGCTGATCTTAACACTTTCGGTACCCTTACAAACTTAGATGCTTCTCACCACAGGCTGGCTTGTTGCCCTTCAGCCAGGTTCTTCCCTTTGATCAGCCCTTCAGTTGCTTGGTGGTGGTTGTGTCTGTAGATGTAGGTGGAAGAGAGAGAAAGAGCATGGCAAACGTCTCTCCCTTTTACCATGTTCTTTCTTCCCTCTTGGCTTTGCGCCCCCACCCCCCTTCAGAGTCAGGTAAGCATTACCTCATCACAGTCCCAAACTGACCAAAGGAAGGGGGGTGACTCACTCGAGAATCCAATAGATCCTTTGTTGTTGCCTAGGCCAGTATCCTTTGTTTCTGTGAGGCTGGGCTGGGTTTGTCCCATACATGCCCCAATTAGATGTGAACTTCCCCTCAACTCTTGGAGAGTTTTTGCTTGGGCTTGCTTTATACCATGAGGACACATTCTCAGCCTTATAACTATATACATGAAATTACAACCCATAACATTACTATAACTACTATAACAACATTGCTCAGTGCCTCATGAGCCTTCTGAAGACACCCAAAATGACACACTTTGCATTAGATATCACACAATCATATTATAAAGTTGAACATGGGGGTGTTAGGTGTTCCCCTGAGGTACAGAACATCACAGTGTTTCCCTAAGCCTTGCAGAATAACTGGATCAAAACCTTTTCAGTTGACATACTCAGTTGCCCCTTGGGATGGGCATACTATTGGGATAAGAGTGCCAACAATGTCCCTGCACAGTCCAAGAACTCCAACCTCTGAAATACAGTTATTATTTCTGGAACTTTTCATATGACAACTAACAGTGGGTAAATAACAGTGTTAATTGCCTCGCAAATTTGCACAACCACAACCCCAGTAGCAGACTTTCCAGCCCTAAATGGGGGTTACAATAGAACTATAGCTTTCTCATGTAGCCAGCTTCCACAGGGCAATCACAACCCAATTCTGAACTATGGCTTCCCTGAACTGAGGGTTTGTCAACAATGGCACTTTACAGCATTGCAACTTTCTTGCTCAGGGATGTGAAAAAAACACCCCCCTGAGTGCAGGAAGTTTCAGTGCTGTAAAGCACCAGTGTAGACAGTGCACCAGCCCAGTGATGGTAGCTACTCCCCTCTTTGAGGTGGTTTTTTTAGAGCGCTCCCAGCACTTTGCCATGACAACACAATCCATGTTAAAGTGCTGCTGCAGAAGTGCTTTAATGTTGCCAGTGTAGACAAGCCCTGAGTGTTGAGGCACTGGAAGGTTTGTGCAAGCTCTTCACACAGCTCCATGAAGGTCTATTTTCCTATTCAGAAGCTCTGAAGCCACTGCTGATCATCCCAGGTTTTCAAGACAATACGATCCCACCACACTGTTCTTGTTTTCCTGCACCAGAAGTGATATCCACCAAAGGACACAGTGTGACAATACTGGCATTAACCATATCTATACAGTGTGATCTGAATAAATTGTCATAGACTCTCAAGGTCAACCGTCTTTGACTTGTTAGAAAATGCTGCCTACATTCCATCCATCTTGCCAAGAACCTAATCCACCGTATACACGTTTTGTCTCGCAATAAGGAGCAGTAGCATAACCAGATCATCATCCAATTGCTCCATGCTTTCCAGCCAGTTTTGTATAATTTGCAGGAAATAACATTGAGGGGCAAAGTTATCAGAAACTGCCATTGGCAGATGTGTGAAGGGGGGGCAACACCAACAAAACACAGCAAAAAGCTTCCTAGAGTGTCTCCCTGCGATGTACTGAACACTGGGATTCCACCCCTGAAATGGTAGCGCTAAAATCACATTCCTACAGCAGCATTGTGGACACAGGTATACACATGTACACAGCATTCTACCCATGTCCAGCACAGCATACATGGACTCACAGGTGTGGGTATGGAGAGCCCATGTGGTCATGAACACGATCCAGTACTCAGGTATGCATGCAGTTGTAAACAAAGCCTAGCTTTACACTTTGCATTGAGCAAATAAATGTTATTGTAGCCTAATTTTTATAGGAATGATGCCTCAAGAGAGACCAGTTTACAAGAAAGGAAAATAGCTTAAAATATTCTATAATTATCTAATTATTCTTATCTGCTACCTCATCCTGAAAGATCTTACTTGTTTGTTCAGGTCATCCTTCTAATTATAATAGTTATGGTCATCCAGTCAAGGAACAGGAATGTTATCAAATGATTTATGTGACCAATCCCAATTATTCAACACAGCTCAAGTATTAAATGCCAAATATTCATAGTGAAGTGTGCATAGAGCTGGTTGGGAATTTTTGGACTGAATATATTTTTTACCAGAAAATGGGAATTAACTGAAACTGTTCATGGGGAAGGTTAAAGGCTGGAATCAAAATGGAACATTTTGAAATTATTGAAACAAACCCTTCTGATTGACCCAATCCATTTCTTTTTTCTGGAAAATTGCCAAGATCTTGACTTTTCATCCTGATTCAGGATAGGAAAATATCTGAAATCTCAAAAGTCTTTGTGAGTTGCAAGATGGAAAAAACATTTTTCACTTAGCTCTAGTTTTGCATGATCAATCCACTGAGTAGAAAAAAATTGCATAAGAATGTAGGAATTGCCCCTCTGAATCACAGCAGTGGTTTATCTAATCCAGTATCCTGTCTCCAACAATGGCTAAACTTCAGAGGAAGGTGCAATAAATTCTTCAATAGGAAGGGATAATCTCCTCTCTGTTAATGTCTCATGCTAATATCTACTATTATAGATAGGCTTAAGACCTGAGCATAAGGTTTCATATCCCTCTCCATTGCTATTTTTAAAAATTTGTTCAGTCTATTCATGGACAATTTACAAACACAAAAAAGGCTAAATGCCCCAAGTAAATTACTGGACCATTGGTATGAGCTGAAATAGTGGCTTTTATGTTATCTCTTCAGTATGTAACTCTTCAGTACGTAAAGTCATGCAGGGATGTATTGTGACTTGCTTTTGTGTGCTCTTGAAGGAGACTAATGGGGAGACAAATGCTTCCCCCTCCACTTCACAACCACCCTGCATTTCTGTTCCAGGTGTAGGATGTGAGAGCAGGCTCTGTGTGGCATTTACTTCCCCCCCCTGCATAATACCTGGGAAGAGAGGAGGCAAGAAGAGGCAGGAAATGGATAGAATCTTGTCTGCTCCCAAGGTACTGGCCAGCAGAGCTCAGCTGGTCTGACAGGGGTAGGATTCAGAATTACAATAATTTGGCTGCAAATTATTCACTGAGTTCTGTTATGTATTTCTATGTTGTGCTACAGCTGACCCCTCTTTGATGAGCTATTTTAGTCTAAAGTGGATTAATGGTTTTTATGACCAACGCATGACCAACAATACTCTGCTCCTCTCAGCACTACAGCACCTACCATGAGGGCAGGATTTTGTCCTTAGGCTGTAAGTGAGAAAGTATTTATGCAATGAATGCAGAATTAATAGATTTGGAGACTGCTGTTATCAACTCTGATTTTTCTAATTATTTGAAGGCTTCATATCGTACTTTTACACAATTTCTCATTAGAGCTGGAATTATAACAGAAAAGCTTATCTGATATTATTAGACTGTGGTTTGGAATGTTCTTGTAGTACTTATTCATTATATTGAATGTATATTAACATCAGTACATCATTTCTGTAGAGCACAAATACAAGAGGTGACCTTCTCTGCGGGAAGCTAAAGAAATTCTGGATACAGCCTTTCATGATTACAGGGATACCTGCACCTTTGGCCCCTTTCTGGTTGTGGCATTCTATACTATGGGGGAGGGTCTTGTACCCCCCATATTCCTCATCTGTATATATAATTGTGATCTTGCATGTAAAGTATGCCACGTGAGGTATCAGGGGAAAGGTTATGATATGCTGAAAGTCATTTTTTCTATCCATAGGTGTATATCATTAATGCATATGAAGTTATGAGAATTGTGTTATCTGGTTGTCACTAAAACATGCTGTACATTGGGGAATTAGCCAGATATTAGCTCCCCAGAGAAGGCAGCAAGGAGAGTAACCAATGCCCGGGTGGGCTTTCAAACAACCCATCAACAGCCATTGTCCAGCAATGGAGCTACAATTCACCTGCATGAGGCCACACCAGGGGGACTGCTCAACCTTGCCTGGAGACTCAGCAATGCCCACCAGACATGCCTGAATTTGTCTTCCCCAAGCACACTGACTGATGGAATAAACAGAACACAGGGAACCCATGATTGGCCTTTCTCCTGACCCCACCTTTGCTGCAAGCAACAAGGACATTCTGAAGACTCCAACAGAGGGGACTGGCCCAGGTTTCAAGGGCAAAACCTGTGTACTATGAACTGCAATATCCAGTGGAGTGAGAAAAACTGCTTAATGAGTGGCTCTGGGAGCATTCATGCAATCTAGCTGGGTGTGGGGCTCCACATGCTGTTGTACTGAGTGATCACAGCTCCTGGAGGGGTTTGCAGCTTGTCACGAGCAAAGCATCATGAGAGACAGCCCAGGCTGATGAGTTAAGGGGCACAGTGTTCCCACAGTCCCAGGCTGCAGCCCGGGGATCCCGTCACACTGGTCTCTAAGTGCATTTCCTTAGGTCTCAAGCCTTGTGTCTTTACATCTGCTGGGACTGAATTCTGTACTTCTCCCATTCTTAGACCACACTGACACAATGAGCTAGAGGTGTGATTCCACTGTTTATGTACACATACTTGTACTAGCTTGATGAGAGCTAGTGTGAGTATATGTACACAAGCTGTAGAATCATACCCCTAGTTTGTAGTGTAGACATAACCTTAAACCGGACCTTGGGCTACAGCACCCTGTGTATAGACCATGCTTACCTGACAGATCTGACTGAATTTGGACACCAGGAGTTAGTGACCATTGGTGTATATAGTGACCAGACAGCCTTCTTAAAACCAAAGTATTGCTTATTTTAACAGTAGGAACAAAGCATTTAGAGAACAAAGATTTCAAAACAACAAGCAGTCTACACACATATCTACTTGTAATGGTGACCTAGGAAGACCTATCTTCTTCAGACACCCCCAGAAGGTCTTATATGTCAGTCTGGTTCCCCTGGATGACTCCTCTTTATTTTGAGAAAAAATCCTTTTTAAACTGCTACTCCTTTTGATCTCCAGTGTGCATGGGACTTTTATTGTCCTGGCATTATATTTTAACAACTCTTAAGCATTTGTGGAAAAGTTGCTTACCTTGAGTCATTCTTTTCCCTTCTTGCTTGTTTTTTTTTTCTTTCTTATAGATCCCTATTAATCTCAACCAATATATTCACATAATAAACATCACAATAATCAGATCAAAACATACTATTAATTAATACAATTAATGCAAAATAATAATTAATGAATTATTACAGAATATCTACAATTCCTTCACAGTGGCTACACCCAGATAAATGATGGTGTACTAGATGGACCATTGGTATGAGCTGAAATAGTGGCTTTTATGTTATCTCTTCAGTATGTAAAGTCATGCAGGGATGTATTGTGAATCTTGTCTGCTCCCAAGGTACTGGCCAGCAGAGCTCAGCTAGTCTGACAGGGGTAGGATTCAGCATGCTACACCTGAGAAGGTCACTCCTGCTTCTACTGAAACAATATAGTTACACACTGCCCTGCTCACACTGAACTGAGCCCAAAGGTACAACCTGTCCACAGAAAATTAAAGTTTCAACCACAAAAATGAGGCAAACAACTATAATCTTAATGCTGTGTGGTACCAGGAATAAGGACGCAGAATGGTCATTAAATATTAAGATCAACATGCGTGCCTAAAATTATGGTAAGATCATATGTGCACACCTAAATAATGGCCTGATTTGCAAACTTGCTGAATACCTAGCAGCTCCTGTTTAAATCAGTGGGACTTAAGATACATAAATATGATTTTAGGAGTCTACTTTAAACATCCATGTTGGCAAATCTTGGCCCCTGAGACAAAGTTATATTCCAGTTGGTTCTGGTTATTAAAAGTATCTTGAGTTGGCCATGACATAATCTTTTTCTTCAGTCATGAAATTCCAGTTTGAGTCCAGATGGGTAGACTTAGTGGATATGTCTCTGGTGAGACAGATATACATTCAAGTCATTCTCAACTAGAGCTGGCAGAAAAGAAAAACATTTTTGACAAAAGAAGGACAAATTTTTCATCAAGATTTGCATTATCCCCCCCCCCCCATTTTTGATCCCCTCTATTCTTAACCAGTGTTTGAAGGTTCTGGTTATGTGGCAGGTTAGAACTTGATTCTGGCTTGTCTCAGACTATTGAAGGGTATTTATAGGCAGCTTCTTAAAGGTATTAGGGATTATTCTAATATGTTACAGGCCTTTCCAGCTGACTTTCTGCTACTGATGTTTTCAGTTCACCCACTGCCCACTGAAAGTATGGCATCAATTATTCTGATTTTTGGTAAACAAATGTACATATCCTGAAGAAGTTTTTAAGATTTCATCCTTGAGAAATATCTTTTCTGATATCCAAAAACGTATTAACAAATAGAAGCTATTTGAAAAAGATAGGGAATTTATAATATTAATCTACATTCTGTAATTTATACGAAGACCCATATTAGGGGCAGTGTGGAGGTCAATGTTCAGTGACTGGAGATAACAGAACCCTTCCCCGCTTGCCTCTTCAGCTATATCTCATCTTGAATGTATCATATATTTAGTGATGAGTTCCTTCATCTTGTTCCCTGGTAGGGTCCTCCTTCAAAAGCGTCACAAGAACATTCAGTCTTTGGACTAGCACAGATGGTGGAGGTAATAGAAGAGACACAAGTATAGAGCCTCACACTGAGTGTGTGTGCTTACTGATGGCCTGCACCTGCTCTCATTGAGGGTAAGGGCAAAACTTCCATTGGTTTCTGTAGTGCGGGATCAGTATTATCCCCTGAGAGAATGACATATATGAACAGTAGAGTGTCAACCAGCAAACATTTAAGGGAAAAACATAAAGATTACTAAAAAATATGTTAGGGCCTGTACACTTTGATTAAATTAGAGTGTAGATTGAACCAATTACTAATAACAGGTTCTTTACTCAGGTGACTACATAAAATTATTATTAAAGTTGAGATTGGTGAGTCACACAAATAGAGATATGAAGACTGTATTCATAGATACAAAGAAGTCTAAGAGCAATCGTAGAAAAGCAAGATGAACATAAGAAAACAATTGTGCTTACTCGCAGCTTTATGAAGATCATCAAAAGTGAAGAAGGAAAACAGGAAGAGGAGAACATCATAAGTGGGAAGTGATGATCTAGTTTACACTATCCTATCACCGTGATGTGCCCACTAGGGGTTGAGTTGACAACCTTTTTATACCTTTTCTCCATATATCCCCTACACATCAGGGGCCATATTTAATTAGGTCTTAGCCTTCTACCCGTGTATAATGTTCCAGGTAACTATAATTAAGGTTCTGGCTACTAGCCTAAGATATTTGCATCAATGCACTTTCTAATGGTTTCCATACATAAATTTGGTTTCTCCATGGTTACAAAAAGTCCCGAAAAATCTGCTAAATTAAGTTAATTTTCTAGTGTTGTGTCTCTCTGAAGATGCATATTGCTAAACCTTAAAACTCCAAGTCAAACACTCATGTTAACTATTCAAATCCTGTTGACCTCAAACTTATTGCTAAGTCTATTTCAAATCCTTTTATATCTTATTTTTCTCTACTGATATTATAGATTTAATTGTTCTGATTATCACTTTCTATAACATTTTAGCTTTTTCTAACATATAGATTATACTTTGATTTAGGTATCGACCTTCCAAGATCAAGTCAGGATGAAAGGTCAACAGGCATAATCCAAAACTCAATGAAAAGACTCCCATTTATTTCACTGGACTCTGGATCAAGACCATAGAAATAAAAATCCTCTTGGAAAACACGAAAAGAGTTGGAAGGATTTAGGATGACCAACATTATTGCATTTTTCCATTATTCCTGGGAGTTCAATTTTATACTACAATGTTCATGTAGTTGTTCATTATATAACACTATGCAAACAACCTCATTGTTATGTCTGCCTAGTGAGTATGAACTGTAATGTTTTCCATCAAAACTATGGAATAATTTAGTAGACCTATGACAAGAGATTTAAAGGAAGTGCATCTCTTTCTGTTCAGCACACATCCCAGCTAAGGACCAGCAGAGTGAAATTCACTCCCACCACTGGTTTCTGTGAGCAGCATGGGTGCACTTTGAAAGAGGCAAAAGAATACTACTGAATATAAAGCTAATGAACAATCTGTCTTCTTCACAAAGCAACAAGAAGCTGTCCTTTGAGAGTTTCTTTTTTCTTTTAAAACTGATTTATGTTCCGTGAAAAATAACACATTGTATTGAACAATAAAGCCTGCTATATGTAGGAAGAGCACAAAAAAATATGCATTTCATCTGATGAGGACCACAAGATTGCAATCTTATGGGAGTAATGAGAATGAGCTAAAATAGTATCATTTTTCGGTCCTACCATTGTCCCAAAAGGATTCATGTTGTGCTATTTTCTCTTCTTTTTACAATTTGCATCACAAGGATGAGATTTTCTAATCCTTCATGCATTTTGTGAAAAATAAGACTCCACAGGACTGTCTGTGGACCATAGCAAAGCTGTATAATTTGATCAGTTGGTATAAGGGCACTGGAACAAATACATACTTGAATATGAATATGCACGTTTGAAGTAGCAAAACATACTTCTGAATTCAGATGCCCTATTATTTTCTGTAAAATCTTTTGTATTTTTATGAAAGGCTTTAATCCTTCCCCTGCCACTGTTATACTAATTAAGCACTTTTACAGAATTGTGCGTCCTGAATGACAGACAAGGGTATTTGCTTCTGGGAGAGCCAATTTCTCATGGCATCCAGAGGATAAGAGAAAGAGTTGATAAAATAAAGGGATGGGTATCATAAATTATTTATTTTAATTAAATATATGCAAGGTAAACATGGGATTGTGAGAATAAGATCAGGGGAAATGGGACAGAAAGAGAGAAGGGTTTAAAGAAATAAGAGAAAAAAGATTAAGTCAAGAACAATAATCTTGTAAGAGATAGGAATACTTTACATATGAAATGCAGAAGCCAAAGAAAACAGTATCCTTCAAAGCACACTGTTGAGGATTTGCACTCATTGCATCTCTAAAATTAAGACAAAGTTTTATTTTTCTTGGGCTTCATCATTTTATAATGGATGTGGTCATTGTTCATTTGTAAAAAGTCAGGAGTTGAACTGTTGGGGGATGGAAGTTTAATGAAAATTTTGGGGAAAAAATGCTACCCATTTTTTTCTTTGAAAATTGAAATTTTAGCAAAAAATATTGTTCAAAATTAGGCCAATGTTGAACAGCTGTAGTTGGATGCAATAGGAAACCTTAAAAAAAAAATAATAAAGAAATGTACTGAGGCATTCAGCTACTTTATAATATCATTCTAGGGCAAATGATACTTGATATTGGCTGGTGAAATTGTTTTCCTTACCAAAGTTGATGACCTGTGTATGGCTAGTCACATGTAATCACTATGCTAGATATTTATTTATTTATTTATTTATTATTATTCCATTACCCCACTGTACTAGGTGCTGTACTATCACAGAACAGCAAGACAATCTCATCTCCAAAAAGTTTAAAATCTAAATATAAAACAAGAGACAACAGATGTGTAAAGACAGATGGCTGAGCACAAGGAAACAATCTTATCCAGATTTGGTTTTTTATGAGTCTATGTTTCAACCATTACTTTATACCTCTTTATCTCATCAAATACATTTTATTTATAGTATTTTAAGATAGTTGAACTATATTGTACGTATAAAATCAATTTATTCAACAGTATGCTGAATTGAAAAGGAGTATAATAAAACATATCACTATCTTTAGTATTTCTCTTAGTAAGGACATGTAGGTTAATCACGGAGATGAAAGAATATTTTTGCAGACATGTTAGCATCCTTACCACAGCATTTCCTGTTACATAAAAAGTGTATTATTGTTTTAGCTATCTGGATGTTTCAGAAATAATATTAATGTATTGGAAAGGTGCCATTTTATCAATAACTTATTAATGAATGGCATATTATTCATAGTTTTAAATAGACATACAAAACTTTCAACAGGCACCAGCTTTGCAAAATGATCAGTGTCCCACATGATGGTATGATTATTGATTTCATATCTTAAATCAGAAGATATGTTCTAACGCATAAACACTAAAGACTGGTCTGCACTGGGAGGGGGATCGACCTAGATATGCAACTTCAGCTACGAGAATGGCATAGCTGAAGTCGACGTATCTTAGGTCGACTTACCTCATGTCTTCAAGGCGTGGGGTCGACTGCCGCCACTCCCCCATCAACTCCGCTTCCACCTCTCGCTGCGGTGGAGTACAGGAGTCGACAGCAGAGCGATCGGGGATCAATTTATCGCGTCTAGTGTAGATCCTCAATAGATCGATCACTACCTGCTGATCTGGCGGGTAGTGTAGACGTACCCTTAAATATCTAAGTGTTAAGTGCCTTAGAAATACAAGATAGACTGATGATAGAATGTACACTGTGAAAGCAGAGAAACAATGGATAATCAAATATAATAGCACAGATCAAGTTTCACTCTTAGTTATACACAGGAACAATTCCCATTGAAAGAAAGGCTTTATTGATATAATTTTTGGCTAACTATGCTATTCACAAGTAGTAAATGCCACAAGTAAGTCACTGAGGTCAGCCCAAAGGAGGACTTATAAAACACTCCATTAATCTAAAATGACTTTCCATGCATAATGATGTGATGTTATGAAAGCCCAACATCATACAACTAGTCAAGATTATAGACAAATGTGGTGGCCTATTAGAAAAGGGGATACTTGGCTGTCAAAGATATAAAGTTCCCATCTGTACTTCTGATGGCTTGTGACTGAGACTGCAACTTCCTGTATACAGGTGGGTTGCTGCGGCTATGCAAAGCAACACCACTGAAGTCAGTGAAAGCTCACATAACCACTGCAATCTGCTGGCATGCAAAATGTTGAAGATTGGGATCTAAGACTGTACGTCTAAAACACAGGCATGACTTCCATGACAAAAAACATCTCAGGATTTTCCCCTGTAAAAAGCCACAGTCTTTGTGATTCCTACCAACCTGAGTAAAAAAAAAAAAATTCTCCTCCAAGATTTTTTTATGGATTTGCATCTATCTATCTATCTATCTATCTATCCAGTGTAGTGGAATACAACTTTCTGAATTGTCTTAAGCTATTAGTTAAATATCCTTCAATTGTTTAAGCAATCTTTACTGTAAAATCAAGGCCAGGATTCCTGGATTCCATCAGTTCAGAAAGTAATATTCTGGTGATCTTTAAAGGGAAATATACACGTGTGCTTTTTAAAAACTAAATGTACAATCATGTTCTAAATTTTAAAATGTCTAAAGTACAGTAACTCCTCGCTTAATGTTGTAGTTATGTTCCTGAAAAAAAAGTGACTTTAAGCGAAACAAAGTTAAGCGAATCCAATTTTCCCATAAGAATTTATGTAAATAGGGGGGGTTAGGTTCCAGGGGGAAATACATATACACAGTATAAGTTTTAAACAAACAATTTAATACTGTACACAGCAATGATGATTGTGAAGCTTGATTGAGGTGTGAAGTCAGAGGGTGGAAGAGGGTGGGATATTTCCCAGGGAATGCCTTATTGCTAAATGATGAACAAGCTCTCAGCTGAGCCCTCAAGGGTTAAAATATTGTTGTTAATGTAGCCTCAAACTCTACAAGGCAGTACAAATGGAGGTAGGAGAGACAGCATGACAGACTGACACACACACCGTGTGTGTGTGTGTGTGTGTGTGTGTGTGTGTGAGAGAGAGAGAGAGAGAGAGAGAGAGAGAGAGAGATGCACATTGCCCCTTTAAGTTCACTGACCCCGCTCTAAGTACATTGCCTTTTTAAGTAGATCAGCAAGTTGAGACAGTAACTGCTGCTAGCAAGCTCCCCCTTCCTGAACCCTTCATGCCACCCCCCCGCTCTATGGAGATGAGGTAAGCGGGGGGCAGGAGCAGGGGGGAGGGGGACACACTGATATTAGCCTCCCTTTTCCCCCTCTCTCCTGCACAGCAAGCAGGAGGCTCCCGAGAGCAGCTCAAAGGCAGAGGGCAGAAGCAGCACAGGGTAGTGGTGGGAAGGACAGCTTGCTGGCCAGCTGCTGCACAGGGAACTTATGACAGTGGGGAGCTGATAGGGGGGCTGCCGGTCCACCCTGGTTCCAAGCCCCCACCAGCTAGCTCCAATGGACTGCTCTTTCTGCAAGCAGTGGACAAAGCAGGCGGCTGCCAAACAACCTTATAAGGGAGCATTGCACAACTTTAAATGAGCATGTTCTCTAATTGATCAGCAACGTAACAACGAAACAATGTTAACCGGGACGACTTTAAGTGAGGAGTAACTGTATAGCTTTTCTTTCATCAATGAATATGAAAGGGAAAAAAAAAAGATTGGTGGCTCTAAATGCCAGAAAAACTGTGAAGTACAGCATACAAGTTCTTTATACAGGTGGTTTGTTTATATTATATTATATTATATTATATTATATTATATTATATTATATTATATTATATTATATTATATTCTTCAAGCCCTGATCCTGCAAAAGTCATGTGATTAGGATCCCCATTCAACGGACATTAGACATCAATAACTGCCAGTTAGAAATAATAATATGTCTAAATTATGATTACATAAAATGAACCCCAGGGTGTATAACCAGCCTTGAATAATCACAAAAGTCTAATTTGTCACAACCCTTCCTTATTGACACAGGAGACTCAGAAATAAGACACAACTTACTCCGACTCAGCTGAGTGAAGGCTGCTCATCTTCTGATGACAGCGTTGGGACCATTCACCAAATCTTTGAAGGCGGGGAGTGGACAGGGGATGGGACAGAAAGGAGAGGAAGGCGCCTTCATTGTACTAGCTCCCTACTCACTAACCAGAGAAGTTGGCTGGGTGCAAAAGTGGAGTCCAACTTACTCTATGGTTCAGGAGAAGTAACTTACCTTTCTACATCCAAGGTCCTCTCTTGGGGTGATGCAGTTGCACACCACCCTTTGGTCAGTTTTAATAGAAAAAGCACAATCTTCCCCAAAATGTAAATGTCCACTCACAGTGGTAAATACACACAATATTTTCATATAAAAATACAAGGCCAAATACTCAGGTGGTGTAATTCAGTGAAGCTCCAATGAAGTCAGTAAAGCTATGCCAGTTGACACCAGCTGAGGATCTGGCCTAAAAATGTAATTCAGCTATAAATAGTGGTGACTTATGTATAGAGGGAAATGAGGCAACCGCCCTACCATGTGTGTGTCACTAAACACATATAGCAAACACAGCAAATCTAGAGCAGCCTGCATCCTTTGCCAGCATCCTCGTGGCATCTGCATAGACTGTGCAGTCAAAATCCCACAGGAGGCAAAAAAGGGACATTTTTCAGCAGGGCGTGGGGCACTGGATTCATTCTTCAAGCCACAGTCTGTGGTGACTATACAGTGCTCTAAACTGTTGCGCTCTACCTTGCCATTCACTCATAGGTATGTCCACACTGTGACATGGCCACTGGTCAGCTGATTCAGGCTCACGGATTTGGACTGTGGGGCTAAAAATTGCAGTGTTGATTTTCGGGCTGGGGCTGGAGCCCGAGCTTTGAGACCATGCGAGTGGGAAAGGTCTCAAAGCCTCGGCGGTCTCCAGCTATTACTCATGTTTCTGAACCCAAAGCTCTTGGTAACTTTTACTCTTGGCGAGGCAGTGGCAGGAAATAAATCAATGGGGGAAATGACCAATAGTGGTTGGCACAAACAGTACAAGAGTGCTTTCACTTTATTTAGTCTCCGACGCTTACACACATCCGCAACAGGTTAGTAAAACACCCCCCAAAATCCCAGATTCATGTTTACGCAGTCTTGAGGAGGTCTCAAGTGGATAACTGCAAATGTCCAGTGGCCAGCCTTCCATCTGCAGGGGAACTTTAGAGGTGTCCAAGTGTTCAAGTGTCCATTGAACTCAGATTTTCTTCCTCTTTTTATACCTAATTTGTTAGTATTACATAGCTTGTTCATCAAAAAACTGCTGAGCAGAAGCTAAGTTAAGTGTGGAGATTTCCAGACTAATGAGGTAGAGAATTTTCCATCAGTCAGGTGGGGGAAATTTTCATCAGTTAACCAGCTGTATAGCAATAGTTAACTATTATCAGATTTTCCATCTTGCAAAACTGCATGCTTTAGAAAAAATCAACTCAAGTCAAGAGGGCAGAGGGTCATGTTTACTCCTCATGATCACTCACTTTACTCTCCCCTCCTGGTCTGTTAGTTGTGCTAAGGTTTCAGAAAGGCTTCCTTTTTGGTACTTTCAACAATAAGCATAACAATTGGTATTCCAGCTGCTGACAGTGATTTAAGCATGTTATTGGGCTCTGGGCTATCAAAAATCTGCTCCTACGCAGCCCAAGCCTGAATGTCTACACTAAAGTATTTAGCCCTGAAACCCGAGTCAACTGACAGTTGTGCAACGTGTAAGTATAGACATACCTTAAAAGGTATCTAGTTCACACTGATGTAGTCACATTTCAAACAGGAGTGAATTAATGCACTTCAGGTGCCTTTTAAAATGAGCCTGCAGGAGCCACATGGGCTAGTTAGAATTCAACACTTTAGAGCACTTTACAGTTTACATCCCTCCTGTCCAGGCACTGGTATGGGGTAGGCAGCTCTGGGCTCCTTATCTCCCGCCCCAGCCAAGATGGATCTGGCTCTGCTCTCTGCCTGCTACGAGAAAGTAGAAAACCTGAAATCTCTGCAGGCAGAAGGTTCAAAAGATAACTTTGATAGGGAGACATAAAACTAGCATAATATTTGAAACCTAAGGGAAAAAGGAGTTCAGGAGAGCTGTCAATTTCTCAAGGAAACAACGATAAAGGCAAACTATCCTAATGCGAAGAAAAGATAAGAATAGTAAGAGGCCAATACAACCCCATCAGGAGCTCTTTAAGGACCTGAAAATCAAAAAGGATTCCTACAAAAAGTGAAATATGGACACATTTCTAAGTAGGAGTACAAAAAGTATAGCACAAGCATGTAGGAACAAAAACAAAGAGGCAATGGCACAACATTAGTTTAACCTAGCAAGGGACATAAAAGGCAATAAGAAGAGGTTCTTTAAATACATTAGGAACAAGAGAAAGATGAAGGAAAGTGTTGGTCCTCTACTTAGCAAGAAAAGATAGCTAATAGCTAATGCCATCAAGAAAGCTACGGTATTTAATGCCTATTTTGCTTCAGTCTTCACTAAAAAGGTTAATGGTGACCAGATTCTCAAAACAATCAATATAAACAACAAGAGAGAAGAAGTGCAATCCAAAACAGAAAAAGAACAAGCTGAAGAATATTTAGATAAGTTAGATGTATTCCAGTCAGCAGGGCCCAATGAAATTAACTGTAGGGTACTTAAGGAACTAGCTAAAGCAATCTCAGAACAATTGGCAATTATATTTGAGAATCCCTGGAGGATGGGTGAGGTTCCAGAAGACTGAACAAGGGCAAGCATAGTACCTAACTTTAAAAAGGGGAACAAAGAGGACCCGGGAATTATAGACCAGTCAGCCTAACTTCAAAACCTGGAAAGATATTGGAACAAGTTATTAAATAATCAATTTATAAGCACCTAGAAGATAATAGGGTTATAAGTAATATCCAGCATGGATTTTTCAAGAACAAATCATTCTAAACCAACCTAATTTTCTTCTTTGACAGGGTTACTGGCCCAGTGGGTGAGTGAAAGCAGGAGATGTGATACATCTTGATTTTAGTAGGTTTTTGATACAGTCCCACATGAACATTCTCATAAGCAAATTAGGGAAATGTGGTCTAAATGAAATTACTATAAAGTGGTTCAAAGACCATACTTAAAGAGTAGCAATCAATGGTTTGTTGTCAAATTGGGAGGATGTATCTTGTGGGGTCCCACAGGGCTCAGTTCTGAATCCAATACTAGTCAATATTTTCTTTAATAACTTGAATAATGGAATGGGGACTATACTTACAAAATTTGCAGATGACATAAAACTGGGAGGGGTTGCAAGAACTTTGGAGGAAAGGATTAGAATTCAAAATGACCTTGACAAACTGGAGGACAGGTCTGAATTCAACAACATGAAATTCAATTCAGACAAATGAAAAGTAGGGAAGGAAAAATCAAATTATCAACTACAAAAGGGGGAATAACTGGGTAGTTAGTAGTACCATTGAAAAGGATATGGGATTATGGTGAATCACAAATTAAATGAATCAACAATGTGATGCAGCTGTGAAAAAGGCTAATATCCTATATTAACAGAATGTCATATGTAAGATAAGGGAGGCAATTGTCCCACTCCATTTGGAATTGGTGAGGCCTCAGCTGCAGTACTGTGTCCAGTTTTGGCTCCACACTTTGGGAAAGATGTGGACAAATTGGAGAGAGTCCACAGAGCAACAAAAATTATCAAAGGTTTACAAAACCTGACCTCTGATGAAAAGTTTAAAAAACTGGGTATGTTTAGTCTTAAGAAAAGAAGACTGATAACTGTTTTCAAATATGTTGAGGGCTGTTAAAAAGAACATGGAGATCAGTTGTTCTCTGTCTCCACTAAGAAGGACAAGAAGTAATGGGCTTAATCTGCTGCAAGGGAGATTTAGGTTAGACATCAGGAAAAACTTTCTAATTACAAGGGTAGTTAAGCTCTTGGAATAAGTTTCCAAGGTGGGTCGTGGAATCCTCATCACTGGAGGTTTTTAAAAATAGGTTGGACAAACACTTTTCAGGAATTGTCAAAGTTTACTTGGTCCTGCCACAGAAGGACCAACGCTGGACTTGATGACTTTTCAAGGTTCTTTCCACCCCTACATTTCTATGATTCTACTATTCTAAATTTGACATGGGTTGAATTGTAAATTAGTTGGAGTATTCACTGTACACCCAAATAGTTTCATAGCCTTCAGCCATGAATGAGTTTCTAATATAATCCTTGATCCAATTAATATTGGACTGGGCCCTTAAGACCCTATTCTCCTTTATGAGGCAAGAAGACTCTGCAAACTGAAACCCACTGCGTGACCTAAATTCTTACATCAATGGAGTGAGGTTTGTCCTCCGTCACAAAACAGTGTTCCCACTTGTCCATTGGACACCTAAAACCTGTGAGGGGATCCTTAAGAGGCACGGGACATCTTCACACAAATAGACCTATGCTGGCTTTTCAGCACCACCAGGGAGCACTGACTGCAGCACTATGGCAGTCTGCTGTTTAGGACAACTAGAATGGGAATGGGCTCCCTATGGCTTCTCTCTTCACCCAATTCACTTGTGCTGGGGCAGACATAATTTGGCCTATAGTAGTAAACAATAGAAAAGATCTTATTCCACCAACTGCATCCCTCCCTCCTCTGCAAGGACAAGACATAATCACCCAGATATTTTCAAATCAAATAACGTTTAATCTCAGCAAGATACAATCTGTGAATCCAGCCAATTTTGAAACAGTAAATGTACTTTCAACTGGGTAATGGGCCTTGGGGCACATGCACACATCCCAGTATGCCACTTATGGCCTTTGGGCCATTCTAAGAAATTTAGTTCCCAGGAGGGACAGAGATTCCAGAGGCCATGTGACCAGGGAACCAGGTGACAGCATTTGACATACAAGGGAGATATCCTGAGCTCAGTATAAGGGGTTGAAGCAACCTTGCGGGGTTATTGAGTGTTTGTAAAATGAACTGACCCCGAGGAAAGTGATTTGAAGTGACTTGTCTCTAGAACTTATTTTTTTACTGTCCTCAGCTGGTGAATCTGTCCATCAGTTTATAATTCACTAAACAGTAAAATTGCAAATCTCCTGTGCTTTGATTAGGTATCCTACTTAATGATGGTGGAAATTCATAACGCTCAACAACGCAGGTATCTCTTTTGATTTTGAAAATATATTTTTACTCTTCGACTTTATACTGAACTGAAATATATCTAAAATTCCACCGTACCATACACCTAACATTATTCAGAGTTTTCTTAAGAAAAATATTGTTGATTCTGTAGCTTGAGTTTGCTTTTTTGATGTGTAACTCATACTAATTAAAAGTTTTATATCCTTTAAATAAAAACCGAAAAAGCCTTCTTGAAGACATGACACCAATATTTCCTGATAGCTTCAGCCAGACTTTTCTAAATTCCTCTGTTTTTGTTTTTCCTTTGTGTGTTTGGGGGGAGGATCTCTACTTGTCACCTGTCAGAAATTATTCTTTGAACTTATTCCAGGAAGCTGGAATATATTTAACTACCAGAGACAGAGTCCATGATCTTTTTTTCACATCTCAGTGAAGAAAAAACAACATCTGTGCTTGGATGACTAGTATTTACCAGTGCTGAGCAAGAAAGCATTGGTTTTAAGCCACATTAAATAATGAAGTTCATGATTTTTCTACTTGCATGCTTGTAAACAACAATCTTAGCATTGCCTCAGGGTAAATGCTTTAAGCTGGTTTCATACTCTGCTTAATTTCCACTTCCTACCCTTTTCATCGTTGCTTCTATTGCTCTAAGTATGAATTGCCCTAAAGCATTTTGTTTAAAGTACACGACACCTTGACATATCACAAAACAGATCTTCATATTGAGGCATTTTAGAGAGAAGAAAACATATATATCTTTGCCAAACTGTTTTACTCCTCCACCTCCTGCAGAGTCTTCCTTCCAGAACTGGCAAGAAACCTACTAGAATTATGTTTGAAGCAACAATAAAATCAGCCCAAATTTTTATTTTTCTAAAAGCATAGAATGCTAATTATGCAAATAGCAAACTTGTTATTGTAAATAAAATCATGTTAATAAGTAATCAGACTTAGTACCAAATGAGCCCAGCACCTTGACTGAAAATTGGATACTTTTAAATATGGAGCTAGCAACTAGAGGTAGAATAAATGTCTTAATTGATTTTGCCTTTTTCTGTGGAGATTCCACTTTGAGCAGTTTGTTACATGTAGGACTGTTTAAATTAAATCTTTAAAAATTGCTGAGGGCTGCACCCATTAGATGTCTTCATGATTTCCCTTACTATACAAACAATAAATAACAATAATTATAAACCCAGAGGGTAAGAGTCTGAGTGACAGGGAGGATGGTGTTGTTTATGGGTATGTCTACACTGCAATGAAGGATAGAGTTAGTGGAACTCAAATCAGCGGACCCTGGGTTAGAAAAGCCCAGCGCTTGAGCATTTACACTGATAGTCAACCCTAGGTTAAGAATTTTCTATCCTGAGCCTGAACCCAGCACTCCAGCATCCACACTGCAATGCACAGACCTGAGTCTAGTCAACTATATCCCAGACTTCTTAGCGCCTTCCCAAAATGTGGATGCTCTAGCCATTTGTTTGTGGTGCAGTGTGTGAAAATTTGACTGTCCACCAAACATGACTGTCCAGAGCCAGTGGAGCTGCATCTACACTACAAAGCAATAGGAGATGAAGCATGGGTTTCAGCTTGACTCATGCTCACCCTTGGACCCTGTGGCCGAACTGTGGATTAGTCCAATTTGTGTGTAGACAGAAGAGGGGTTAGGCTTGAGCCTGAGTTTGAAGCACTTACACTGCAGAGTACACATACCCTATATGACCAGTAATAGAAAAAAATAATTGAGAATTTGGGGAGTCAAATAAGGTTTGTGATTTTGGCTATTCTAAGTCTGTGCTTGTGGCAAGCACCCTCTGATAAATTTGGAAAGAAACTTGGAGATGATGGATGTCAGGTATTTTCACCTTCCTCTGCAGCGTGGGGCAACGGTCACTTGCTGGAGGATTCTCTGCACCTTGAAGTCTTTAAACCACAATTTGAGGAATTCAGTAGCTTAGACATAGGTTAGGGGTTTAATACAGGAGTGGGTGGGTGAGATTCTGTGGCCTGCATTGTGCAGGAGGTCAGACTAGATGATCATAATGGTCCCTTCTGACCTTAAAGTCTATGATTCTATGATTAAGAGTTGAATGGAGAGTCACATAGAAATGATAGCTGAATGTGTGTGAATGTATACGTTTACTCAAGAATAAAATGCAGAGGTTGATCTGAAGGAGGATAAGGGCAGAACCCAAAGAGATATGATGAAAAGGAACCTTGGGCAGAAAGGTAGGAGGAAAATAAAGAGAGGATAAGGCAGGAATGTAGCCATGGATGGGCCTCGGTGGGTTCGGTCCACCCACTTAGCATCCTGGCCCACCCAAATCTGAGCCATAGCATGGGCGGGGCCAGAGCCCCCCAAATCCACAGGCTGGAAGGGGGTGAGTCTCGTGGGAGTGGGTCTGGATGGGGCTAGAGCTGGGGCCATAGTGGATCCAGGCTGGGCATGTAGGTGAATGATTGGGCTGGGCATGAGCAGGGCACCAGAGACCATGGCAGCAGTGTGCAGCTCCGGGAGGACAGAGGGATGCAGATGGATGGAATCAGGAGGGGTGGGTGGAGCCCTACAGACTATGCACCCGGGTCTGTGACTTCTGTTGCATGTTTAGTAGTAAGGACCGGCTGGAGGGAGTAGGAGGAAGTGGGCTTCCCATCCCTCCTGCCCCTATCCCCATCCCCCCGTCATTGCCCTCCCACCTGAAAGTTGGGGCCCACCCAGATTTTCCGTCCTAGCTACACCACTGGGATAAGGGCATAAAAACAAAGGGGGAGGAGGTAGGGTTTCAAAGAGAAGCTGAAGACATTTTGCACTAGAACCCAAAATGACACTAGTACCTAAGTAATGCATTAAAAGCTTAGTATATTAAGCTGATTGTGTTGCCTTTTACTAATTTTGCTATTACAGCATATTTTAAAAACAAATTTAAAAACATTGTATATTGAAATATACACATTCTTATTCTTGAAGGATAGAAACAGATGTTATCATTTTAGGCATGTGAAAATTTCCCAATTTAGAATTGATAAATACACAGAGCTACTCACATAGTAAATATTTAAATTCGCTTATTTCCAGTGATGGCTTAAAGCTGCCTGGGGCCCAGATCCATCAAAGCGTTCAGCTCTCTCAAACCTTGAGCTCACTTACAAAGCCTGGTTTACACTACAAAGTTAGGTCGATGTAAGTCACCTACCGTCAAGTGACTTGTGCATGTGTCTACATTAAAATTTGTCTCCCACCAGTGTAAATGCTCTGTTATGGTAATGCAGTAACATCTCTACCCTGAATGGCATTGAGCCATGGTCATCCTAAAGTGGCCGATGCAGTGCGAGTATAGAAACTGTGAGACTTATGGTCACCCAAACAGTGGGGCCTCATTCAGCCAGGGGTGAAATTTTATTGTTTCATGCAATTAAACAATTCATTCCTACTCCTACTCCCTGCCCCCCCATGTCCTTGCTGGTCCTTCTGCTTTATTTTCCCAATGGATGTCTGAGTATTTGAATTCCAAATCACCACCAAGTCGTGTGCTTTGGATGATTTGTTAGTTGTTTAAAAAAGGCCTTATCCACCTCTTCTTGCTGGTTAGGTGGTATATAGTAGGTTCCTACTATGAAATTACCCTTGTTTTTTACCCCTTTTATCCTTACCCAGATACTTTCAGCAAGTTAGTCTCCTATTTCCATCTCAACTTCAGTTCAAGTGTATAAATCTTTGATATATAAAACAACATCTCCTCCCCTTTTTCCCTGTCCTTCCTTAGCAAGCTGTACCCTTCTATACCAATATTCCAGTCATGTGTATTATCTCATCAAGTGTCTGTGATCCCAACTATGTCATAGTTGTGTTTATTCACTAGTATTTCTAAGTCTTCCTTGCTTATTCCCCATACTTCTCACATTAGTATTCAGACATCTAATATACTGATTTGATTCCCCCTCTATATTCCCTCTTGTCTCTCCCTTGTCCTTGCTATAATGGCCCATGCCCCACCCCACCCCTCCACAAATTTTGACCCTTTTCCTAAATCTCCATGTTTTTGACTTACCTGTGGACTTTTATCTCTTGCCCCCGTTGAACCTAGTTTAAAGCCCTCCTCATTAGGTTATCTAGTCTGTTTCCAAAGATACTCCTCTCCTTCCTCAGTAGTTGACTCCATTTCTGATCAGCAATATCTCTTCCCAGAATAGCATCCTGAGCCCCCAACTCCTTCACCCTTGCTCCCAGAATTCTGTAGTCACGACTGATCTGCTGAGGATCATACCTCGCAGTATCATTAGTGTCCACGTGGATGGGTAGCATTTGAGTTCTCTTTACTTGTGGATACTCAATATATCAAACGGTTGATGTGATTGCAAACATACTATGATTTATTTGCTTAACAATTTTCTGTTTAAAGTTTCTGTTATTTTCATAACAAATGATTTCAATAAAGATCTAGGCCTCATTTCATGTAGATTAACATTTAAAGTGTGATTTCTTTTTAGTAGGAAAAAACCTTTAGATAAAGTCTAAGATTTGATTAACAATTTAGAAACTGTAATTAAAGAAGCAAGAACAAACTCGTCCTTTAGCAATTTAAGCTTATAAAATTAGAAGGAAGTAAAGATCTAGCAACATTTAAATAACAAATGTGCTTTAAAAAGTATCATTTTACATTTAAAATAAAAAAAAACAATTTAGATGACAGAATGGTCCTCTCAGCACTTAAAACTTAATATATTTTTTTAATTAAAAAAAGGTGGAGTTTTGATGTGAGGAGGAAGGGGCTGGGGACTCTCCAGGGAACTTTTTGTTGGGAAGCAATGCTGCTTTGTTCATCTGCACTAACCAGGAAACACAGGAGCAGATACTATATGCAGAAGCTCTAAGGTGATCATATGGAGATATCCCATCCCATCTCCTAGAACTGGAAGGGACCTTGAAAGGTCATCAAGTCCAGCCTTCACAACCCTGGGTTTAGCAGGCCAATGCTCAAATCACTGAGCTATCCCTCCCCCTCATTATTATGTGAGAAATAAGAAAGCTCCACACTTAGTTTTCATATTTCTTTAGGAATCAGCTGCCAGGAGGCTTCCAAATATCCTGGTGTGAGCTGGATATGTAAAACGGCATAAGGTTGTAACTTATTTGAAAATGGTCTGTAGGCAGCATGGACAGAGGTTTCCAGTAAAATTAAAGTTAAAATATACTGTAAATGGGTGATCCATGACCACTATTAGAACAGCAGGATGCAACCCTCTCCAGTATTATTACTGTTCCGAGATATTCAAAAATCCCATGGTACAGTTTATAACAGTGGTTTTCAAACTTTTTTTCTGGGGACCCAGTTGAAGAAAATTGTTCATGCCCGCGATCCAATGGAGCTGGGGATGAGGGGTTTGGTGTGTGGGAGGGGCTAAGGGCTGGGGTATAGGGTTGGGGTGCAGGGGTAGGGCTGCAGGGTGGGGCCGGGAATGAGGTGTTCAGGGTGTGGGAGGGGGCTTTGAGGCAGGGGGTTGGGGTGCAGGAGGGGTTCAGGGCCTTAGGCTGGGGGTGCAGGCTCTGTGGTGGCATGGTGATAAGAGGTTTGGGGTGCAGGAAGGTGTTTTGAGCTTGCGGGGAGCTCAGGGCTGGAGCAGGGGATTGGGGCGCAGGGTTGGGGCGCAGACTTACCTCCGGCAGCTCCCGGTCAGTGGTGCAGCGGAAGTGCTAAGGCAGGCTTCCCACCTGTCCTGGCACTGCTGACTGTGCTGCACCTGAAGCGGCCAGCAGCAGCTCCAGCTCCTAGGTGGAGGCACGCAAGCAGCTTGGCATGGCTCTCATCCACAGGCATGCCCCTCCCCCCCAGGGCGGAGCCAGTGCTTGGGGCAGGGGCAGTGCGCAGAGCCAAGTGGACCCCTGCCTAGAAGCCGGACCTGCTGCTGACTGCTTCCGGGACTCAGCACGGTGTTGGAACAGGTAGGCACTAGCCTGCCTTACCTGGGCAGCACCGCCGACGGGACTTTTAATGTCTCGGTCAGTGGTGCTGACCAAAAGCAACCCAGTGCCTTACATGCTGCAACCCAGTACTGGGTTGCAACCCGAACTTTGAAAAACACTGGTTTATAGGGACACAATCTCATCATTGTATTGGACTACATTTGCCAGTAAATTTCTAGTTTTTCTAAAATTGTAAATAGTGTATATAATTACTGGTATATTATGTAATTATAAACTCATAATTTTGAAAAAAATCTAAGTAGTAGAAACATGATTTTGTGCATTTTATGCACTACTACTTTTTAATATGCATCCTAGTTAGGTAATAGGTATATGAAACAACTATTTTATAGAAGAAATTATGTGGGAACATACTGGTTTTTAGATCATAGGTTCAAACTCAAACAGGACAGCAGCCTAAAGTCCATTCAGAATTTGGCTTTGAACAGTCAATGTTGAATAATATAGCTAAAGTTAAAAATATAAACAAGATACTTTCTATCCAAATATCCCTTTAGCCAGCCATTGAAGTAATATAAAAACAATTGCTATAGCTTTTTTCTATATATTTTGAGCCACCTTAAAGTTAAATAAACTAATGTAAATTATTGTGTCTCTACAGCATAAACTGCTTTTAAATGCTGTGGTTTCCTTCTAATGATTTTAAATAAGTAGAATATGCCTATGGATTTAAAACTGCTGTTTTCTTCATGTCTAATACAATCTTTCTATTTTTTTTCTTAAACTTGAGAGATGCTGCACTACAGAAAACTTTCAGAGTGTGAACTCTTTTTCTAAAGCATTAGGATTTCCTGGATGAAAAATAATGCCTTCTCAGCTGGATTCATGAGGACCTATTACACAGTAACATCAGATTGTAATTTAGGTTCATCACCAGTATGTCTTCCCAGTGAGGATCCAACAGCATGCAGCCCAGACTCTCTTTTTACCTAAAGATGGTAATTTGAATTCAGATCACAAATTAATGATCCTCCAGATTCATCATCTCTCTTGTTTTAGTACAGTTTATTTCTGGAATAAAATATACATCTGATAAAAAGAAGTTTGGACTTGCAGCATGTGTGTCCCCAGGGTACCGGAAAACAGTCTCCTCTTTCAGGAATTTAGCAATTAGGTTATCTTAACGAGTATGTTTTCTGGCTGACTTAAAATCTACTATTACTAAAAGATATACAAGAATGTACAGTGGTTAAATCAGAAAATATATTTAAGAACTGTACTGAATATTTTCTTGCTTTATATTCTTAGAGTTCATTTCTGATTTTACTACTACATGTGAATCTTAGGTGTATATTTTTTATAACTCTGGATAAGTATCTTAACAGCTGTATTTTGATCATATGCAGGATTATATATTAGTTAGGTATCTAGACAGTATTTCCCTTAACAGCAATAACTTATACAGATATGTAGCAACAACTTTTTCCCATTCTGTGTATAGACTAAGGCCATGTCTACACTGACAAGCTTACAGAGGCACAGCTGTATTGATACAGCTGTGCCACTGTAAGAACGCTTGTGTAGTTGCATTATGCAGACCAGCTCAATGAGCAGTGGTAGCTATGTCAGCAGGAAAGCATGTCCCACCAACATCATGCTGTGCACACAAGCACTTATGCAGGCAAAATTTATGTCGCTCAGAAGGATATTTTTTCACACCCCTGAGTGTCAAAATTTTTGCCGTCATAAGTGCTAGTATAGACATGGCCTAACATGAGATCTTATCATCAGAGTATCTGAACAGCTCACGTACATGAATAGATTTATTCTCACAGCATCCCTGTGAAGTATTATCCTTATTTTATAGATAGGGAATTGTGGCACAGAAAGATTAAATGACTTTCCTACAGTCACACAGAAGTCTGTGGCAGATCCAGAATCTGTATACGTCTCATGAACCCCAGGCCATTGTCTGAATCTCAAGGCCATCCTTCCGATATAGGCAAGAATGCAAATACATTATTTTAATTAGTCATCATTCTATGACAAACACAAATGCATCAGATGTTGGTAGGTGATAAGAACACTGGAAATCTTTGGCCCCCGAAATCCTCAGGAATTGAAATTGCCTCCAAATTTTCTAAGATAGCCAATATGACCTTGCTGATCTTGCTGATGATGATCAGAGCACCCTTTACTGCCATTATTAACAGTACTATCGTACAACCTCAGTACAATCCAGAAAGAGACATACAGGTCAGATTGGCAGAGGCCCTGAAGGTTTTTCGCCTTCCTCTGCAGCGTGGGGCACGGGTCACTTGCTGGAGGATTCTCTGCACCTTGAGATCTTTAAACCACGATTTGAGGACTTCAATAACTCAGACATAGGTTAGGGGTTTGTTACAGGAGTGGGTGGGTGAGATTCTGTGGCCTGTGTTGTGCAGGAGGTCAGACTAGATGATCATAATGGTCCCTTCTGACCTTAAAGTCTATGAGTCTATGAGGTCTACATATTAAAAAGATTGCCTGGGATAGTGCACAAGCACCTCTCCATGTACCTGAAGTGAGCATATCCAATGCATGTGTCCAATCAGGGTTGCATAAACACCGGGGCATATCCTTGTCCATATTTTCAACTTGTGTGCACACACTGAACACACACAACTCAGGCATATGAAAAATGCACACTTTTAAAAATTTGAGCCTGTCACTATGTGGGTTCTCGCACTTCGCTGGATGCAAGATTCACTATCTAACCAAACTCTTAGGTCTTGCCCTATGTGGGGTATAATAAATGAGCCATCTACCATAAAGCATTTTGCCTGTCCAGGCTATAATAATGTACAACATTCTTCCTTTTCCCAACATGCATGCAAATTTTTAAAAACACAAATGTCTCCTGTTCTGGGGTTCAGTCATGAGAGCAGCATTCACTCTTCCCTTGAGCCTGGTATCTCCACTGTTTGCTTCCTTCTCCTTTTATACAGAGCATCTGGGCTTGATAGGTGCCTGTGCTCAGATGTACATGTTCTACACCTCTCAATGATTCTCTGTCTGACTATATACCCCTGGAGACCTGATAGAAAACCCCAGTTCTGGTCATACCAGTGGATCCAAGACCAGGCATCCCAGGAGCCTGATAGGAGCCCGTTGGGTAGTGCAGCTTGTCACAGCACCACAGAAAGAAATCTAATAGATGTGCTGCAAGAAATGGAACAACAGATACAGAAGGTCAGCAAGTACTAAAAAATACTTAGCTGCAACTCAGGTGATGTCAGTCCCAATTGACTTTGTTCAAGCATAAAGCCCTATAACATTTCAAATTCTTGTTAAAACTCCATAATAAATCTTCCTAGAGAGAGTATCTCCTAGTTCAGTTTGATACTTATAATAATTTCCCATTTTTAAAGTCTTGATCCAAAGCTTTCTGAAGTACTCTCAACAGACTTTGGATCAGACCCTGGCTAGCTTTGCACAAATATTATAAATATTTTATCTTAAAGCTTAAGTAGTTATCTTTTGAGTTCAAAACACACTATATACTCCCACCTTCAATTAATATGTTAATTTGAAAATACAAGTTATATTGTATTCTATTATTCAGTATGTACAATTAAAACATGCAAATGTCAGTCCTGGGCCTGATGAAATGCATCCTAGAATACTCAAGGAGCTAATAGAGGAGGTATCTGAGCCTCTAGCTATTACCTTTGGAAAATCATGGGAGACGGGAGAGATTCCAGAAGACTGGAAAAGGGCAAACATAGTGCCCATCTATAAAAAGGGAAATAAAAACAACCCAGGAAACTACAGACCAGTTAGTTTAACTTCTGTGCCAGGGAAGATAATGGAGCAAGTAATTAAGGAAATCATCTGAAAACACTTGGAAGGTGGTAAGGTGATAGGGAACAGCCAGCATGGATTTGTAAAGAACAAATCATGTCAAACCAATCTGATAGCTTTCTTTGATAGGATAACGAGTCTTGTGGATAAGGGAGAAGCTGTGGATGTGGTATATCTAGACTTTAGTAAGGCATTTGATACAGTCTTTTCATGATATTCTTATCGATAAACTAGGCAAATACAATTTAGATGGAGCATAAGGTGGGTGCATAACTGGCTGGATAACCATACTCAGAGAGTTGTTGTTAATGGTTCCCAATCCTGCTGGAAAGGCATAACGAGTGGGGTTCCGCAGGGGTCTGTTTTGGGACCGGCTCTGTTCAATATCTTCATTAACAACTTAGATATTGGCATAGAAAGTATACTTATTACGTTTGCGGATGATACCAAACTGGGAGGGATTGCAACTGCTTTGGAGGACAGGGTCATAATTCAAAATGATCTGGACAAATTGGAGAAATGGTCTGAGTTAAACAGGATGAAATTTAACAAAGACAAATGCAAAGTGCTCCACTTAGGAAGAAAAAATCAGTTTCACACATACAGAATGGGAAGTGACTGTCTAGGAAGGAGTACGGCAGAAAGGGATCTAGGGGTTATAGTGGACCACAAGCTAAATATGAGTCAACAGTGTGATGCTGTTGCAAAAAAAGCAAACATGATTCTGGGATGTATTAACAGGTGTGTTGTGAGCAAAACGCGAGAAGTCATTCTTCCGCTCTACTCTGCTCTGGTTAGGACTCAGCTGTAGTATTGTGTCCAGTTCTGGGCACCACATTTCAAGAAAGATGTGGAGAAATTGGAAAGGGTCCAGAGAAGAGCAACAAGAATGATTAAAGGTCTTGAGAACCATACCTATGAAGGAAGGCTGAAAGAATTGGGTTTGTTTAGTTTGGAAAAGAGAAGACTGAGAGGGGACATGATAGCAGATTTCAGGTATCTAAAAGGGTGTCATAAGGAGAAGGGAGAAAACTTGTTCACCTTAGCCTCTAAGGATAGAACAAGAAGCAATGGGCTTAAACTGCAGCAAGGGAGGTCTAGGTTAGACATTAGGAAAAAGTTCCTAACTGTCAGGGTAGTTAAACACTGGAATAAATTGCCTCAGGAGGTTGTGGAATCTCCATCTCTGGAGATATTTAAGAGTAGGTTAGATAAATGTCTATCAGGGATGGTCTAGACAGTATTTGGTTCTGCCATGCGGGCAGGGGACTGGACTCGATGACCTCTCGAGGTCCCTTCTAGTCCTAGAATATATGAATCTATGAAAAACAGTAGAGATAGATCTTAAGGGGAGATTTGAAGGAGGATAAGGTAGTGGCTTTGCAATTTTTGCCAAGTTTTTCCCCTTGCATACGGGGTGACATGGGAGAATGTACAAAAATATTTGTGAAAGTGATTTGGTGCACGTTAAAGGCTGGGAACATGGGCACAATGAAGGCAATGGGAGGGTAGACATTACTGAGACATTTTCTTACTCCACTATTGTGGTTCTAGTTGTGCTGGATGGTGCCAGGTTCTTAGTGGCAATTCTGGAACTTCATTTTTGTTTCTTGTCAACTAGTTCACTATGAGCACACTGAGGTAAAGTTACAGTTCCTACCTCTGCCATCATCCCTATTCTTTAATGCTAACATCATTCAGGCATTATGGTTCTGCTGTTTGTGGCAACAGTAGAAATCACTTAATTTTCTGATGCATATACCATACTCAGTGAAGACAAATCCCTAAGGCACCAGTATATCTGAGAGAAGACACCATCACAAGCATACTATAGCCCTGAAGAACAATACAACAGTTTATAAGTTGGCATCAGCTGTATTAAGACAGAAGAGCAGAACCTGGCAAACATTTGTCTTAAAGAATGAATAAATTGAAATTGCCCCAACCCAGAAAATGCAATGATGGCCCAAACGTGTCAAAATATAACACCAACAAACAAAAAAGAAATAAAGACCTCTAGTCGATGTGAAGAGTTACTGAAGGCTACATAACTGCCTTTTCTGGAAGTTATTAAATGAGGCAAATGCCATTTTTACATTGTATTAACTGTGGGTGAACTCCTGGAAGTTTTGGCTTCAATGGGTCTAGGGTTTCACTCTGTAATTCCATCAGTGTACAGTAAAATACAGGAGCTTATACAAGCTTATACACTTGTTATAATGTAAGCTGTGAGGTCCACTCTTTTTTGTAAGAAGTATAAAAATCACATTGTGCAGGACTTCTGAAAGAACGTACAGATAGACACTAGTTTATGTGTTCAGACTGCCTGTGGATAAAGAAATGAAGCCATCACTTATTGGTACAATTCCTGTGCTTCACTGTAAGGAAAAGCATCATAAATAAATGGATTTGAATTATCTAGCTAAACAAGAGAGCTTTAACCTAATACTTAGTTATAGAAGACCTGAGGTACATTCTGGGAAAGCTCTCACTGGGGGAGGGATCAATCTAAGTTACGCAACTTTAGCTACATGAATAACGTAGCTGAAGTCGACATACTTAGAACTACTTACCGCGGTGTCTTCACTGCGGTAAGTTGACAGCTGATGCTCTCCCGTTGACTTCACCTGCACCTCTCGCCCTGGTGGAGTACCAGAGTCGACGGGAGAGCTCTTGGAGGTCAATTTATTGCGTCTAGACTAGGCGCAATAAATCGACCCCCGCTAGATAGATCACTGCCTGTAGATCCAGCGGGTAATGTAGACAAGCCCTCCGATACAGTAAGGCAGGGGTCGGCAATGTTTGGCACTCGGCTCGCCAGGGTAAACACCCTGGCAGGCCGGGCCAGTTTATTTACTTGCTTACGCGGCAGGTTCAGCCGATCGTGGCCCCCACTGGCAGCGGTTCACTGTCCTGGGCCAATGGGGGTGGAGAGAAGCGGTGCGGGTGAGGGATGTGCAGGCCGCGGCTTCCCGCTGCCCCCATTGGCCCGGGACGGCGAACCGCGGCCAGTGGAGGCCGCGATTGGCCGAACCTGCTGCGTCAACAGGTAAATAAATTGGCCCAGCCCGCCAGGGTGCTTACCATGGTGAGCCGCATGCCAAACGTTGCCGACCCCTGCAGTAAGCTGACACAAAAGTGGAGTAAGGTCGTCCATTACTTAGCTATAGATGAACCACAAAATTTCTATGGTGTTTTCATAGCAAATTATAAAAGCTTCACCTATATATAACTGCCTGAAAGCAACCTTCTCCGCAGCCATTCTCCCCAAGGCCACATAGACCTCTAATGGCATCCATCTCTTGTATTGTTGTTGTGTGCATATTTTATTATTGGAAAAGGAAATGCCACAATAATATCACTGGTGTGTATATGAAGTGCGACAATATATCTTTCCCCTAACCTCTAACAAAGTAGGTAATATCCATATATCAATTTTCTTGCTTTGTAGAGATTAAAGTGATTTTTGAACACAAAGAGTGCCCCAAACACTTTGCACTCCAAATAGAATTTTTAATCAATGCTTAGTTGTTTTTACAAGCTTTATAGATTCTTGCATATAGAAATAAGGATTTTAAAAGACACCCTCAGGCAATATTTTAAAGGGTTGCTGTTACTGTATCACTTGAAACACTAATGCAAATCAAATAATAAAATTAACATATAATTTCATAACAATCTATAATTCATCCAAGACAAACTACTTTAGCTGCAAAATGAGTACGCTATACTAAATAGAGAGCAGAAGTTTGATGACTATGATTTTCACATCCGGTTCAAATATGTAGGCAGCATGAGTGGAGCCAGGATTTTTAATTAAGACTTTATATTTTCAAATCTGGGTGGCTGAAGTTGCATTCTAAAATTATTATTTAGGCACCTAAAAAAAAGTGACCAATTTTCTAAGGTGCTGAGCACCTACCTGCAACTTCCATTGATTTCAATGGGATTGGAGGATACTCACCTTTCCCAACTCTTCCTTTGTACCCACCTCTCTGTTCATAGAATCATAGAATATCAGGGTTGGAAGAGACCTCAAGAAGTCATCTAGTCCAACCCCCTGCTCAAAGCAGGACCAATTTCCAACTAAATCATCCCAGCCAGGGCTTTGTCAAGCCGGGCCTTAAAAACCTCCAAGGAAGGAGATTCCACCACCTCCCTAGGTAACACATTCCAGTGCTTCACCACCCTCCTAGTGAAATAGTGTTTCCTTATATCCAACCTAGACCTCCCCCATTGTAACTTGAGACCATTGCTCCTTGTTCTGTCATCTGCCACCACTGAGAACAGCCGAGCTCCATCCTCTTTGGAACCCCCCCTCAGATAGTTGAAAACAGCTATCAAATCCCCCCTCATTCTTCTCTTCTGGAGACTAAACAATCCCAGTTCCCTCAGCCTCTCCTCATAAGTCATGTTCTCCAGCCCCCTAATCATTTTTGTTAACCTCCGCTGGACTCTTTCCAATTTTTCCACATCCTTCTTGTAGTGTGGGGCCCAAAACTGGACACAGTACTCCAGATGAGGCCTCACCAATGTCGAATAAAGGGGAACGATCACGTTCCTCGATCTGCTGGCAATGCCCCTATTTATACAGCCCAAAATGCCATTAGTCTTCTTGGCAACAAGAGCACACTGTTGACTCATATCCAGCTTCTCGTCCACTCTGACCCCTGGCTCCTTTTCTGCAGAACTGCTACCTAGCCATTCGGTCCCTAGTCTATAGCAGTGCATAGGATTCTTCCGTCCTAAGTGCAGGACTCTGCATTTGTCCTTGTTGACCCTCATCAAGTTTTTTTTGGCCCAATCCTCTAATTTGTCTAGGTCCCTCTGTATCCGATCCCTACCCTGCAGTGTATCTACCACACCTCCCAGTTTAGTGTCATCTGCAAACTTGCTGTGAGTGCAGTCCACACCATCCTCCAGATCATTAATAAAGATATTAAAAAAAAACGGCTCCAGGACCGACCGTTGGGGCACTCCGCTTGAAACCGGTTGCCAACTAGACATGGAGCCATTGATCACTACCCATTGAGCCCGATGATCTAGCCAGCTTTCTATCCACCTTACAGTCCATTCTTCTTTAACTTGCTGGCAAGAATACTGTGGGAGACCGTTTCAAAAGCTTTGCTAAAGTCAAGGAATAACACATCCACTGCTTTCCCCTCATCCACAGAGCCAGTTATCTCATCGTAGAAGGCAATTAGGTTAGTCAGGCACGACTTCCCCTTGGTGAATACATGCTGACTGTTCCTGATCACTTTCCTCTCCTCTAAGTGTTTCATAATTGATTCCTTGAGGACCTGCTCCATGATTTTTCCAGCGACTGAGGTGAGGCTGACTGGCCTGTAGTTCCCCGGATCCTCCTTCTTCCCTTTTTTAAAGATGGGCACTACATTAGCCTTTTTCTAGTCATCCGGGACCTCCGCCGGTCGCCATGAGTTTTCAAAGATGATGGCCAATGGCTCTGCAATCACATCCGCCAACTCCTTTAGCACCCTCGGGTGCAGCACATCCAGCCCCATGGATTTGTGCTCATCATTTTTCTAAATAGTCCCGAACCACTTCTTTCTCCACAGAGGGCTGGTCACCTCCTCTCCATATTGTACTACCCAGTCCAGCACTCTGGGAGCTGACATTGTTTGTGAAGACAGAGCCAAAAAAAGCACTGAGTACATTAGCTTTTTCCACAGCCTCTGTCATTAGGTTGCCTCCCTCATTCAGTAACGGGCCCACACTTTCCTTGACTTTCTTCTTGTTGCTAACATACCTGAAGAAACCCTTATTGTTACTCTTAACATCTCTTGCTAGCTGCAACTCCAAGTGCGTTTTGGCCTTCCCGATTTCACTCTTGCATGCCTGAGCAATATTTTTATAGTCCTCCATGGTCATTTGTCCAATCTTTCACTTCTTGTAAGCTTCTTTTTTGCGTTTAAGGTCAGCAAGGATTTCACTGTTAAGCCAAGCTGGTCGCCTGACATATTTACTATTCTTTCTATACATCGGAATGGTTTGTTCCTGCAACCGCAATAAGGATTCTTTAAAATACAGCCAGCTCTCCTGGACCCCTTTTCCCTTCATGTTATTCTCCCAGGGGATCCTGCCCATCAGTTCCCTGAGGGAGTCAAAGTCTGTTTTTCTGAAGTCCAGGGTCCGTATTCTGCTGCTCTCCTTTCTTCCTTGTGTCAGGATCCTGAACTTGACCATCTCATGGTCACTGCCTCCCAGGTTCCCATCCACTTTTGCTTCCCCTACAAATTCTTCCCTGTTTGTGAGCAGCAGGTCAAGAAAAGCTCTGCCCCTAGTTGGTTCCTCCAGCACTTGCACCAGGAAATTGTCCCCTACACTTTCCAAAAACTTTCTGGATTGTCTGTGCACTGCTGTATTGCTCTCCCAGCAGATATCAGGGTGATTAAAGTCTTCCATGAGAACCAGGGCCTGCGATCTAGCAACTTCTGTTAGTTGCCAGAAGAAAGCCTCGTCCACCTCATCCCCCTTGTCTGGTGGTCTATAGCAGCTTCCGACCATGACATCACCCTTGTTGCTCACACTTCTCAAGTTTATCCAGAGACTCTCAGGTTTTTCTGCAGTTTCATACTGGAGCTCTGAGCAGTCATACTCCTCTCTTATATACAACGCAACTCCCCCACCTTTTCTGCCCTGCCTGTCCTTCCTGAACATATCCATCCATGACAGTACTCCAGTCATGTGAGTTATCCCACCCAGTCTCTGTTATTCCAATCACATCATAGTTCCCTGACTGTGCCAGGATTTCCAGTTCTCCCTGCTTGTTTCCCAGGCTTCTTGTATTTGCATATAGGCCCTTAAGATAACTCATTGATCGTCCCTCTTTCTCAGTATGAGACCGGAGTCCTCCCCTCTTGCGCTCTCTTGCTCGTGCTTCCTCCCAGGATCCCATTTCCCCACTTACCTCAGGGCTTTGGTCTCCTTTCCCCAGTGAACCTAATTTAAAGCCCTCCTCACTAGGTTAGCCAGCCTGCTGGCGAAGATGCTCTTCCCTCTCTTCGTTAGGTGGAGCCCGTCTCTGCCTAGCACTTCTCCTTCTTGGAACACCATCCCATGGTCGAAGAATCTAAAGCCTTCTCTCCAACACCACCTGCGTAGCCATTCGTTGACTTCCACGATTCAATGGTCTCTACCCAGGCCTTTTCCTTGCACAGGGAGGATGGACGAGAACACCACTTGCGTCTCCAACTCCTTTATCCTTCTTCCCAGAGCCACGTAGTCTGCAGTGATCCGCTCAAGGTCATTCTTGGCAGTATCATTGGTGCCCACGTGGAGAAGCAGGAAGGGGTAGCGATCCGAGGGCTTGATGAATCTCGGCAGTCTCTCTGTCACATCGTGTATCTTAGCTCCTGGCAAGCAGCAGACCTCTCGGTTTTCCCAGTCAGGGCGGCAGATAGATGACTCAGTCCCCCTGAGGAGGGAGTCCCCGACCACCACCACCCTCCTCCTCCTCTTGGGAGTGGTGGTTGTGGAACCCTCATCCCTAGGACAGTGCTTCTTTTGCCTTTGTTCACCACTGTTCCTCCTCACCCATCCCTACATGTCACCAGCCACTTCCCACACCTCCCCATTTCAACTCCCCATTCCATCTCATACCAGTTCAGACATCTCTGCTCTTTCTCACCCTATTATCAATTGTGCAGTCCCCATTCACATATCAGCAGTGTAAAAGGGCCACTTTTGGGTAGGGAGACCGTGGAAAACCCCATCTTTAATTCCTTCTGCCAGCTTTCCTTTGACTGGAGGAGAGGGATGCCATTCAAGAAGGGACTGTGTGGCTTACTCATGGTGCTGGTGGAGCACAGTGGGCTGAATGTTTGAGCTCAGGACTGGAAGACAGGCCCACTGGCATATGAGAAACCACTAGAGGCCAGAGGAAGCAACCTGACTGGTGACTGAAAAACTGTTGGGACACTTGGACTATTTATTTGCTGACAAAGGTGACTGTTGCTGATAAAGGTGATTGATTGTTGCTGATAAGGAGAGTGATGGCTGGATATGTTCCTGCCTACCAAAAGCTGTAGGAGGGGTCTCTAGCCTAAGGAAGGGGTGGAAGTTTGGAACTAACTACCAGCAAGGGGAGTTCCCACACTGCCATGAACCCCTCAGAACTGCTTTGCCCACCTTCCAGCTTCATAGATTTTCATGAATACACAACATTCTGTTTCTGAGCACTAAAATACTTATGTAAAATTATAAGAAAACATAAAATACAGTAGGCATTTTATTTTTAAATCGCGGGTTCACTGTTTTAAATTGTATATCAAAGGAGGATGGGACACTAAAAGTGGTGTTGACATACTCCAGCCTGTAACAAGTCTTTATCCTTGACAGAGACTCATTGAGATAAAGCTCTTGAGAAACTGATGTCATATACAGCATCTTTAGACTCAGGTTAATGGGATAAATAATTGAACCAACCATGCTGGATAATGAGGTGAATTTTAACATTTTAATATAATAATCAATTCTAACCAACAGCCAAGTCTCTCTACAACCACTGTCTGCCCTGGGATTTGTTATTTGTGATACAGAATACATTCAAGAATACAAATTATTGAAGTGAGACCATGACAGAGGGCAGAAATAGAGCACAGCACATTTCTACTCTGGCTGCAGGAAAATGTGCAGCTATTTCTGAAATCAGTCTTTTCTTACCTGTACCAGAGTGAATTGTATAAATAACACCTGTTCCAGACTAGTGGTTAATAGCTATTAATTAAATCAGCTATGGAATTCTGAGCCCTAATCCACTTGCTGCCTGACAACATAAACATAGTTTAAAATGGGCAATGTTATAAATATTGGATATTATATAAGTGGTCAGTAAACACTGTTGTACTCCATTTTATTTGCTCAAGCTGGCACAGCATATGCCCAGAATTTGAGGACTATAAATGTAATGTGTTTCATTTTGCAATATGTTCCTGGAAAAAATCTACAAAATGTCAAAACCGAAGTATTAATTGGTATAAAAATACCCTTTTAAACTCATAAAGTCCATTATTTATATCAGTGTTTCCCAAACGTGGGACACTGCTTGTGTAGGGAAAGCCCCTGGCGGGCTGGGCCGCTTTGTTTACCTGCCCCGTCCGCAGGTCCAGCCGATCACAGGTCCCATTGGCCGCGGTTTGCTGCTCCAGGCCAATGAGAGCTGCTGGAAGCGGTGTGGGCCAAGGGACGTACTGGCCGCCACTTCCAGCAGCTCTCATTGGCCTGGAGCAGCGAACCGCGGCCAGTGGGAGCCGCAATCGGCTGGACCTACGGACGCGGCAGGTAAACAAACTGGCCCGGCCCACCAGGGGCTTTCCCTACACAAGCAGTGTCCCAAGTTTGGGAAACACTGATTTATATTAAAAGTAAAACAACATTCTGCCACCTACCTCAGTAGGTGTTTTCTCTGGGGGTGGGAGGAAGGAGAGGGCACGTTAAGGCCCTGATCTTGCAAACACTTACAAACTTGTTTAAATTTATGCACATGGGTAGTCCCATTGATTTCATGAGAACATGCATAAATGTTTGTAGAATCGAGTCCTTTATTGGAGTTTTGTTTTTTAATAGTGTTCAGAAGCTCTTTTTGCAGTCTTGGTGGCTGTGTTTTGTTTCTGTCTCTGATTCACAAAGTACACTCAGGCTGGTGTACTTCATCATAATAGCCAAAATTTGTTTTTAAATGACCAATTATATAAAATATGCTTTTTAATATAAAAAATACAAAGATCTCCACATCAGTGACAGTTTTTATCAAGTGGGATAACTTGGCCTCTCTGAAAAAATAAAATCAAAGTAAAAAACATTTATCTTCAGTTCTATTAATCCAAGTTGTCTCTGGCATCCTGACACTTTCGAACCCAGTACAAATTTCTAGGCATCCACTGATTTCCTTTTTTACTTATACAAACAGTCTCCTTATCTTAATATTTTTCTCTTCTCTAGCTTTATGGATTTGTGGTGAAATCCTGGCTACATTGATGTCAATGGAGTTTTGCTATTGACTTAATAGAGCCACAATTTCACCCATCGTCTTCAAATGGCAAACTATTTCTATCCCCTTCCCAATCTTTGTACAATGAGTGGTCAAATTATGCTCCTACACTGCCCCTACTCTCTGTAATTGCCTCACAATCCCTGAATCCTTAAGAATGTTTTCCAATGCCATCTCAAAACCAACACACACTTCTGCCTTTGGTTTATGACTTGTAATTCATTTCTTTTGCTTGGAAAACAACTTATATATCTTTGGGCCTGGATCCAGAAAGGGACTGAGGTGATGCAATGCATGTCACCTAACTTTTAGATGCCTAGAAACTCACAAGCACAACACTGCAAACCACAAAGTCTGTTAGGCTCCCTAGATGATGCATGGGGAGAGAGAAGTGCCTTAGAATGCGATTCACAAAAGCTAGCAAGGTAGACACTCCAGTGCCAAAATGCACAGTGTTGTCAATATTTACCGAAAATGTGGCTTGTAATATATCATTAGAAAACTAATAACTAACTTATCATTCATATTCTTTGTGGTGTATGTATAGCTAACACACAAAGAATTTTACAGATGTGCTGGAAATATGTGACAGAAGATATGTGTACATTGAAATTAAAAACCTGTAGTTGGCCCATGCCAGCTCACTTGGGCTTACCAGGCTTGGGCTACGGGGCTGTTTTATTGCAATGTAGACTTCCGGGCTTGGGCCGCAGCCTGAGCTCAGGAACCGTCCCACCTCACAGGTTCTACAGCCCAGGCTGCAGTCCAAGCCTGGAAATCTATGATGCAATTAAACAGCCCCACAGTCCGAGCCCTGACTGCATGAGTCAGTTGGCATGGGCCAGCCAAGGGCTTCTAATTGCATTGTAGACATACCTTAAAATGTGTTTAAATAGGCATATCTGAGGGAGTTGATAAATACATTTTCTCCAGACAAAGGAAAGAGACCAACACTCAAACCACGTGTGGCCAAAATCAGTGGGCTATTCATCTGTATTGGAGTTTGCAGGAAGAGATCATTTGCACTGTAAACATCACCAGTGAGGGAGGAACCACCACGGAGTAAACACCAGAGAACCTGGCATCTACACTCAGCAAAGGAAAGGAACTTTATCTGAGGGTACCCTTCCGAAAATACATTTCAAATGTATACAGGACTATAAAGAAAGGGGGAGATAATCCCTAAATTATCCTTCACCTGAGGAGACAAAAGAACCATGCACTCTGCGCTCTGTGAAGGGTCCTGGCCAGAGAGCCTGGTCAGCCATGTTGGAAAAGAGACTAGGGAAACACTTCTTTGAACAAGAGACACTAGTTTGTTAAATCAGGTTTTAGTCTTAGAAGCATATTTTTACTTTTGTTTGCTTGTAAACCTTTCTGTCTTTATTCCTTATACTTGGTATCACTTAAACCTATGTCTTATTTTAATAAACTCATTTTAATTTTGTTAGGATATAGGTCTGTTTGTTAGCCTGGGATAGAATTTTGATTTTGACTTTTGATACTCTTATATCTTATACTAATATGTGTAATCAAAGAACAAAGACACTGTGTATGTTGCTTCTGCCTAGTCAGATGGATTTGTTAGTATATGGGAACAGATAAGAGCAGTTAAAGTGTTACTTCAGTGCACACTTTAAGATTGCCTCAACCCCTATCTCAAGGCAAGGTCAAGCAACTAGTCTGGAGGGGCAAAATGGAATTGGGGGAAGATAAAACACTAAAAGACCAAAGAAATGCCTGTCCCTGGCTGTAGCACAACCTCACTCCTTATCCTTCCCATGGGGTACAAAAGAGGTGGGATGAAGACCCCAGACCCAAAATGGAACATGACCATAAGTTGTAAGAGTGGGACTGTGGATGTGCATTTCAGGTATAATTATGCCTGATGAGGAGTGGGAGAGGGACACTGAGAAACAAGGCTCTGCAGCATCAGAGTTATGGGACACATGCTTGCTGGAAACTAACCCCAATAAACATCTCATTGTCTGCTCTTCAGACTTCTGGTCTTCTGCTTTCTGTCTGCCTGACAAGAACCAGAAGAGAGGGTGAAGGGAAAGCCTTCTAACATCTTCTAGGGCTTGGCTACACTTGCAAGTTAGTGTGCAATAAAGGAGCCCCTTGTGCATTAGCTCACTCCCCGGCCACACTGGCAAGACACGTAGAGAGCTTTGACTCTGCGGCTACAGCGCTCCTGGTGCTCCACCTTGGCGAGAGGAATAACGTTTGCTGCACCTTGGCTACAACGCACTGGCGTCAGTGTGAATGAGGTGTAACATTACTACGCTCTGATCATCCTCCGGAACTCTTGTCATTGTTTTAAACTCCTGTAGGAATGTGGAAATGCCCTTTCAAAACTCTGTTTCTGACAGCTGGCATACAAGCCATTACTGTGGAATGCGGTGTGTGAGAGAGAGAAGCGGGGGGAGGGGGAGATCTGCTGCTGTCTGAACTTACAAGACAGCATGCTGACATGCTCTCAGCCCCCCAAAAACCCACTCTCTCTCCCCCCACATACACACAACACACTCCCTGTCACTCTCCACCCCACCCCGACTTGAAAAGATGTTACAGCCACTTGCATCCTGGGATAGCTACCACAATGCACTGCTCTCTGTTGCCATTGCAAGAGCTGCTAATGTGGCCATGCCAGTGCGTTGTCAGCTGTCAGTGTGGACAGACTACAGCGCTTTCCCTACTGCACTCTATGAAGGCTGGTTTAACTCAAAGCGCTCTACATCTGCAAGTGTAGCCATGCCCTTACTATAAATCAGTTCAGTGCTGTAATTAAAACTGTGTGTTAACCCCATTTAAGGTAATAAGCTGATGGGTACTTATTCTTTAAGGGAGTAGAGAAATTAATAGCCTCTGCGAGTGTTCAGTCAGAGGGTTGGATTCTGCAAAGACACATCTCTGAGGAACTCGGGAGTTGAGCTTCACTGGTTGTTACTTGCAGTCCAGGTTTGGACTGGCTGAGTCGTGAAGAGTTTGCTGGCAGGACAGACAAGTCAGCATGTCAGAAAGCTGATACATAGCTTAACAGTAGCAAACTCTCAACTGGTAAAGCTGAGAAGGGTAACTCTGGCTGATCATCTCAGGTGTCACGGCTATTTCCATTGCTAGCCAATGGGAGATACTGATGAAAAGGGTGTTTCCTAAGCCACGCCCCTCTCATAGAGATAGTCACCTAAGTCTGGGCTGCAGGAAGATGCCTATCTTTGCTTGCGATTCACGAACTGGGGAAAGATAGGGGAACAAATGCCTATCTTGCTTTCAAGGAAGGATGTGGTTGGCATACTCAAAGGCTATGTAACGCCACACAAAACAGCCCTCATCACTTTTAGCCCAGTAGTTAAGGTACTTATCTGGGATGTGGGAGGCCACCACTTGGTGTTCCCCCCTCTGCCTGATGCAAAGGGATGTCACAGAGATCGATCACCTCTCAGCTGAATGTGCTAACTACTGGATTATAGAATGGTCCTCACTCTTTCTGTGGACCAAATAATATTTAATTATTCAATTATTTAAAGGAGAATGATTTCCACAGGACAGAATGAGGGATCCCCAGGTCAAAATACAATATAGTCCAGTAGTTAGCATGCTCACTTTTGAGATGGCAGATCACTGGTCAAATCTCTTTTTATCATCAGGCAGAGTGGTGACTTGAACTTGGGGTCTCCCTGATCCAGTGTGAGTACCCAAACCATTAGGCTAAGAGTTATAAGGGGGTTCCTGCTCTCCCCCACTTTGTGTGGAGTTAGGTTTCTGTGAGCACTCCGATCAGATCGGATCCTGCATGCAAGATGGGTGTTCATCTACCTATTTTCCCCAGTTTGTGGATCAATCTGGGGCTTAGGCAGTAGGTAGGCATCTGGACACCTAGAGGGAGGCAGCAGTGTGCATGCCCAGAGGCAGAAACATAGGTGCCTAGGGAACTTTTACTGGGAAAAAAAGCATAGGTGCTGAGTGAGTTTAGACACTTACACTGTTTGGCAGCAGCCAAGTTGGGGTTTCATGGATCAGAATGGCACCTAAAAATGGGATTTAGGTGCCTAAATCTGTGGGTTAGGTTAGAGCTGTCCCCTCCATGGACAGACCGGGACAACTGCTCCGGGCCCTGCGCTTTGGGGGATCCTGTGCTTGGGGGGGCTTAGCGGGGGGCCCTACGCCAGCAGCAGTGAGTGACCTGGTCCCAGCCCACTACACCCCGCTGGCTCCCGGCATTGCTCGGGGGAGGGGGCAGAAGCTGGAAAGAGGGCGGGGAGGGGGAATTGGAGGATGGGGTGGAGTGGGGGTGGGGCCTGGGCCAGAGGGGGTCTTGTCCCAGGTCCCGCATCCCCCTAGGGACAGCTCTGGGTAGGTGGTTAAGTACCTTTGTGGATCCACATCTTATTCCTGAAGCCTCCAACTTTCTTTATGCTTAGTCATTCTTCTTTAAATTTGTCTTTGGCTCTATCTTATCGACTACTACATTTCTACATGTTAGTGTGATATATTGAAATGTATTTTAAATACAACAAGACTTAACACTGTAGCACCAGAACAACCTCTTAACTTTATGGAATTAGTTGATTGTCAGGAAGTACAGGATTGGATCTAATATTGCCATAAATATAGTAGAGTTCAAATTGTTGTGATTGATCCTGTGATATATGTTCTTAACTTAACACTCTAGCAAAACCCATCAAAATTAAGAGGTAAAAGTGTGTGTGTGTGTGTGTGTGGGGGGGGGGGGGTTGGTTTAATTTTGTGATTTGGAAGGACAGAATTTATTTCCTTTATTGGGAAAAATAAATAATTTCAGGTGTAGACTATCACACACTGTAGAGACCAATATATCTTGGAATTGCATTGAAATCCATTGTCTGCTGCATTGTTGGAAGTTAAGAAATAGTGTTTTATGTTTGTTTTTAGTTGTTTTTAGTAACTAGACAGAACATGATTTCTACAGTGTTTGTGAAACACCTGAAATAATGACCACATAGAGTGTGCAGTCCCATGTTAAGAGACCACTTATCTTCAAGGTTTCCAGTAAAAAAAAAATGTCCTCTGGTTAAAGAGCAGCCTTTCTGATTTTGGAACCCTTAGCCGTGTTGTTTGTTTCTTTAGATTTAATGTTCATGTGAAAGCTCTGAGCACCCAGACAACAATTAGTGTTACAATAACAACCACCAGGCAAGATAAATAGTTATTTGGTGGTAAGAGGGTGGGGTCAGGCTGTGATAGAAGCGGTGCTGGCTTCCAGCCCAGAAGTAGTAGTAGTATCTTTTCCCACCATTTGTCCCACTGATCTCAAAACCCAGGCCCCAATTCAGCAAATTAAACAGTGGAGTATTCCCACACCTTTACAGCAAGCCACTGAAATATGTGCTTAATTCCCCCCAAAGTCAAACTAAATGTTTTGCTGAATCAAGGCCTACATGAATAATAATATCAGTGGGACTACAGTCAGAGTAAGATACCAAGTGTGAGTTAGAAAGGAAAAAATGGGCCTTTTTGTATGCCACTCCTTGGTGTTGTCAATTAAAAACAGGTTTCACAATATGTATTTTAGTGAAATCTTATGGTTTAAATTTGTAATCCTTCTGATGAACTGGTGATACATAATTTTTTATTCACCTTTGTGTTTTAGTTTCAAACTTTCAGTAAAAAAATCACTAGGTTTCACCTGTTTGCAGGTTGAATTAATGCAATGTGGTCTAGATGCAGAAACATAAATCAGCCCAGGCACACTTGAAACTAGGCCCAGTTACACGCATAAAGTTTGCAAACCCTTAACTTCATCATCACAATGGTACTGTTGAAACACAAAACCATAAAGCAAAAGGTTAAAAAAATCAAATAACAAGCAAATGTGTAAAAGTGACAGAGGCAGCCAAGACTACATTTTACAGCTTTCTTGGAAAGCCTACAGTGAAACTTGCTGAAGGCTTCCAGGAAATTATATTAAAAACAGGAACAGGGTGCCCCCTAAAGAAAGTCACAAGGAAGCTTTTTTAAACCACTTCTTCCGTTCCCTGACAGACGAGTTTTAAAGTTAGCTCACTCCTTCCCTTGTGTCAGATACAAGAGAAGATGAGAAGCATTCAAAAATTTCTAGTTAGACTGAGCAATTGCAGCCAGAAGTTCATAATTGCTTGAAGATTGATCTAATAGTCTGAGACCAGATCTGAATATTGGGACTGCTCAGGAATCCCCAGTGGAGTTGTAAAATATATGGTAAGATTCAGCCACTAATGGGCCATGAGGGACTGAGTTTGAAGTACAGAGCAATACCTGGAACTCATTCTATATCACTGTACTTATAACTATGAGTAATAAAATCAACAAAGTCTATTTTGCAGGTGGTTGAAAATTTAGGAGATAGGCGGTGGAACCGTAAGGATGGAAAAAAGTTGCCAGACTAAGGGTTTGTCTACACTGGTAAGTTTTGTTGATGAGACTAATGTCGACACAAAAAAGTCAACAAAAGCAAAGTCATCAAAGTGAGTCTACATTTGCTCCCTCTGTTGACAGATCATGTCCAAATTCAGGGCAGCATTGTCAACAGTGTGAGCAATGCACTGTGGGTATGTATCCCGAGGTATCTGGTGACACCATCTGTTGCTAGGTGTTGTGGGAAGGTGGAAATGGAGCACGGTACATCCTGAGACATCCAAAATGTACCGTCATGCACTGCTTTGTGTCCTAGCCCATCAGTGGTTTCTGGCTTTCTTTCATGCCATTCTGGCTTTCCTTTCAGGCTGTTTTTCCACCTGTCAGTCTTTGTAGTGCGCACCAGCATCTGCAGTGAGAGAGGATGGATCCCATACTTCTCTCCTATGCGCTGTTAACTGTTGTAAGGACATCACACATGGCAGCAGAGTTACTCGCAAAGTTACTGACAGAGGATAAATCGCAGGCACCCGAGTGTGATATGGACAGCAGCAACTTATCAGTGCTTTTGGCATTCACAGAACAGCTGCATATGGTAGACTGTCGCTTTGGGGCTAGGGAAACAAGCACTGATTGGTGGGATTGCATTGTCATGCATGTGTGGGATGACGACCAGTGGGTACAGAACTTTAGGATGCATAAAGCAACCTTCATGGAGCTATGTGTTGAGCTGGCCCCCGACCTGCAGCTCTAGGACACCAGAATGAGAGCTGCCCTTTTGGTAGAGAAGTGTGTTGCAATTGCTGTGTGGAAGCTGGCAAATCCAGACTACTACCAGTCAGTTGCAAATCAATTTGGAGTGGGGAAGTCCACTGTTGGGGCTGTATTACTCCAAGTGTGCAGGTCAATAAATCGCATCCTGCTGCGGAGGACCATGACTCTGGGAAATGTGCCTGAAATAGTTGATGAATTTGCAGAGATGGGTTTCCCTAACTGTGGTGGGGCGATTGATGGCACACACATTCCAATTTTAGCACCAGACCACCTTGCCTCTGAATACATCGATAGGAATGGATACATCAACACATCCCCATGGTGTTGCAGGCGCTGGTGAATCACCAGGGGCGTTTCATGGACATCAATGCAGGCTGGTCTGAAAAAGTGCATGATGCATGAATCTTCAGGAATAGTGGCCTGTACAGAAAGCTGCAGGTGGGGACTTTCTTTCCAGACAACAAGATCACAGTGGGGGATGTGGAAATGTCCATAGTAACCCTGGGAGACCTGGCTTACCCCTTACAGCCCTGGCTCATGAAACCTTATACAGGGCACCTGGACAGCAGCAACAAGCATTTGAACAACAGGCTGAACAGGTGCCACATGGTAGTCAAATGTGCCTTTGTATGTTTGAAAGGTGTCTCAATGGCAGGCTAGACTTTACCGAGAATAATATTCCTGTGGTCATAGCTGCGTGCTGCACTTTGCATAATCTGTGTGAATCTAAGGGTGAAATGTTTTCTCAGGGGTGGAGCACTGAGGCAGAGCACTTGGCTGCACAGTTTCAACAGCCAGATGCTAGAGCTGTCAGAGGAGCCCAGAGGGCTGCTATTAACATTAGAGAAGCTCTGAGGAACCACTTTGACAATGAGGGGCAGTAACACGTCTGCTTTGGAGTTGATTCCCTGGTGCATCCATGTACAGTTCTGGGGCCCAAGATCCATGCAACAAAATGCTTTAGAAGCCTGTTCTCAGGAGTGAATTGATTGCTATATGCTTTTGTAGAACACAGAAAAAAAACTCTGCACCATTAAATACCTTAGCCTTTATTTATTGTTAAAAAGGGTAAAACCTCACAACTGTGTGTAGCTCCAGCTATCATTGTTCAAGCTGTGAGAGGGGGTGGAGTGATGGGGAAACTCAGGAATGTTGTGAACTGAAAAGGAATGTGTGGGCATAGAGGTGGGTGGGTTGGCAAAGAATTGTATATGTGCATGTGCTCAGTGGAGGTCGATCACAGATCTGCTCAGTCGGCAGCTGTATCAAAGACTTGAGCATCTCTGTCTGATCCTCCATAACTTTTATCATCTGCTCTGTCACTTGCCCAGCAAATGTTGCATTGGCTTCCCAGCACTCTTTCAATTCCCTGCTCTCTCTCCTTGCACTGCAGCATCTCCCGGAACATGTCTTCTTTGCTGTGCCTCAGCTTCTTCCTTATCTGCTGAAGCCGGTCGGCAGGGGCGCGTGGTGTGTTCCTCAAGGTTTCTGCTACTGTGGACAATGCACAGAAGAGGGATTGTTACATTCCAGCAAACGGTTGAAACATTTCAGTAATAAGGGGCTTTTGCAACTAGTAGCAATCAATTTCTCACTGACTCTAGGCAGGCACACAGCTCCGCGAGCACCCCAATCATGGTGAGTGTTGGGAGTAGGGGGAAGGTGGTTGTGCGTACGGACAAAACGGTCGTGGCTTGTAGGGCAGCTTTGCAGGGAACTCATTCTAAAAGTATCACACACTTTTTCACAGGCAGCCAACCTGTTTGCTGACATCTCACTGCTGCGGGTGAGCAGAGAAACCAGGGCACAACTACTGCATGCTTGCAGCTTTCACCCCAGTCTATATGCTACACAGGGCAATGTCCAGCTCACATAAAACACTACCTGCCTCCCACTTTTAAATTCCCTACACAAGCCACAGCAATTTACCCGACATCTCATCTGCTTCCTGCTCCCCGGTGCATACAACCTCTGAAAATCAGACTCTTTTAATGTGCCGTATGCTAGGCACCCAAAGAAATGAGATCTCAAAATCACTAGTCTCTTTTAAAAAACCTTCGTCTTAATGACTTGTGGAATAAAACTGACCATTAGCTGATCAATGGATTTTCTGTCCCCTTCTACCTAATGCCTGCAGAAAACCACCAATGCACCCTGAACTGCAGAAGAAAACGCTCAGAACACTCAGGGTATGTCTGCACTGTAATTAAAAACTCATAGCTAGTTATGGGCTGTTTAATTGTGGTGTAGATGTTTGGGCTCAGTCTGGAGCCTGAGCTCTAGGCTCATGCAAGATGAGAGAGCCCCAGAGCTCGGGCTGCAGCCTGAGCCTAAACAGCTTTACCACACTTAAATTGCTCCTTAATGCGAGGTCTACGAGTTTCAGTCAGCTGGCCTGCACCAGAAGTGGCTCTAGGGTGACCAGATGTCCCGATTTTATAGGGACAGTCCTGATTTTTTGATCTTTTTCTTATATAGGCTCCTATTACCCCCCCACCCCCTGTCCCGATTTTTCATATTTGCTGTCTGGTCACCCTAAGTGGCTCCCTAACTGCAGTGTAAACATACCCTCAGGGGCTATTGTCTGAGGGAAGAACAGGAGTACTTGTGGCACCTTAGAGACTAACAAATTTAAAATTTCATGAGGTCTTGAATTGTCTGAGGGGTTAGTGAGGAAGGGGCAGCTGCTATTTCGTAAGGTTGAACAGATGCAGCATGTTGCTAAGGAAACACACACTGTGCTCTCTCATGGAAACTCATGGAGACTTCTGTTTTTTTCTTTGACCTAAAATAAGTCAATCAGACTGAAAGTCTGTGGTTCCTCTTTGCATATGGAAAAAATATAATAGTTAAAAATAACCCCACAGAGGGTGTTTGATTTGTTTGATGTCACAAAAGTTACCCGATTATAGAACTAGGAATAAGACTCTGGCATTCTGGCTCTCACTTATAGCTCTCACCATAGACCCTGTTCCTACTTTATTGTCCATGGATTCTTGATTTGACATGTGGGGCTTAATTTTCATTGCTGTTTTCACCACTCTGGCAATGTGGTGTAAAAGGACTATTGTGTAAATGAGAATTTGGCTCAGCATGTTTTGTAATATACCATGCAATGCTTATGTACTATACGCTGTGTTAATAACAACTATGCCAAAAAGTAGTGAGCCAAATTCTGAGAAAATTTATGACAATGTGTACGGCCAAAAATCTGCAGACCTCAGTTGTAATGTGGCTCATGTCAGGCACTGCTTGCTTATGGAATTCACACAAATCCTGCTAGGCAGGAAAAAATCACAGAATAACAGAGCTATATGTGTGCTGTCTCCATATTTTGAAGGGAGAAAAGGGAGTGTGGTCAGGGAGAAAATAAGTATGGTACACCAATAGACACACTCTATGTAGGCTCACCACCTCAATGTATAGACACGCTAGATGGAATATGCCAACAATTTATTCTGTCTCAGGGCTGGAATAAATGCAGTATAAAACAATGAAGAAGGAAGGCAGCTTTTTGGGAATGCAGAGTTTGAATGAATGAAGGACAGGTTTTGCAATCTCCTTCTATGTGAAAATTATCTCTAGTAATTCTTTCTACCTTTCGGGAAAAAGGTGGCCTAGCTCTATGTGTGAGACATCTTGGCTCTGCAATAGCTCATAGTAGTTGTGGAAGACAAATGGGTTTCTAGATCCCAGCCTGGACTTCATTCTACACATTCAGTCATGATGTGACTATGGCATCAATGGGCTGTACAATATTCAAAAATGTTTTATTGCATTGCTATTTCAGTGATATGTACCTTTGTAGCAGAGTCCAGCTTCCTATAAAGTCAATGGAAATACTGACTTGGGACAGGTGCTTCATGTGTATTGATGAGAAGTTGGTCCACTGTAACTAGAAAAATGTTAGAAATGATTCATAAATCTGAATCTCCGTATAAAGAACTGCAATAATCCTTAGATTCAGTTTGTGAATAGTGTTTATTTTGCTATGGGTATTAGTAGGGGACATTTTTAGCAACAGTTTAAGTTTAAAGCTATAAACTAAATGAAGTAAACTAATTCACTGAATACATTAAATTTAATACTCATATCTTAAGCAGTTAATGCTGTAGGTAAGTATCGGTGAATTGAACCAGTGAATATATTAAGTAAAATTCAATTATAAAACAAACCATTAGATCAATCATAACAAGATATTGACATGTGCATGTCATTAGCAATAGTTCATTAGCTAAAGAAAGTGACTTTCATAGTATAACTTCCAAAAGAGAAAATGAGCAAGAAATGGAGATATAGCTCTAACTATCTATTTCCATTGAACCAACTCATTGAGCCCTATAACAAGATCCATTCACTCCACAGTTGGAAACTACTTCCTTAGATGAGGCTATGCATTTTCTCCTTTGCTGATACTTCTCAATTTCTCTCTCCCTCCCTGCAGTTGTCTATTACATTATTACAGTCTAGAAAACTAGTTGGAGCCAGTTATTATTAGAAAGCATTTGGGGGTAAATATGAAATGTGCTATACAAAATAAAGTTGTATTGTGTAAGGAGGTACCACAATACACCTGGCCTTCTGGGTGACTATAGACCTTACTCTTGATCTATAGAGCCTGAATGCAACAAGCTGTGTTAAAAAATAAATTTAAAAATAATCAATTCTCCTCTAAACAGTATTGTCTTTTTGGCTATCATTATGGGTGACTTTCTCATAAAACACCTATATATCTTAACCTACAAAAAGTGATTCCTGGCAATTCAATATGGCAGCACACCAGCTCATTTTCTCTCCTATTTACATACTTTTATAAAGAAAAATAAATTCAGTTATCTGATGTAACACATGCAAGGTGATCTCTAAAATGTTGCACTGTTCCTATTTGTGTTTAATTCTTTTGTTCTTAGTTGCATACTCAGAAACCAACCAAAGGAGATTATATAAAAACACTCTACAAAATTGATAATACTCAGAATTTTCACTATTGGCCTCACAGAGCTTTTGTGGAAAATGCAGTATTTTCAGCATCAGTGTACCATTAACTGAAGTTGCATAAGAAACTCTTTCAAGTATTTGGATGCCAGGAACAAATTCAATTCAACATTTGTAGCACCAGATATAATAGTTTAACCAGAATATTGGGTAACCTAAGCAAATAAATCAATCAAAGTGGATAAAAACCTGTGAAAATCTAACAGGGAAACAGACAGTGGCGTTTTCAAAAACTTTCTGAATGCCAAAATACTTGTAAAAGTTTCTATCTTGGAGAGAATTGTCTTGGGAGAACTCTTCTTTGAGTGAACAGATCCTTACTCTGGGAGCACCTCTGCACTGAATTAAACCTGAAACCCATTAGAAAGCTTTAGAAATCAGGGTCTGAGCAAACTTTTCCGTGAGGCATGGAATTTCCTAGGTGAGGCTTAGATTTGGATTTTAAGGCCTGGCCTCCACAGACCCTCAGTTCCTTCCAGCCACTACAGAAGCAAGTTGGTGCGCCCTCTGGTCCCCCAGCTTGTTAGCTCATTTGCCGTTACTTTCTTCTTTTTCTCCCCTAACTGGGGCTAGTTTCTTGTAAATAGCTGCATAATTGTAAGAAAATGTAAAACTTTATTTTTTGTCTCAAGAGGGAAATGACTTCTTCTTGGGGACTTTGGTTCTAGGAACTATCCTGCCCTTGTGGATGATGGAGCCACCAAAGTCTTGGTTTGAGGAATATGCATCTTGTAGAATAAATTTCCTAGTCTCAGACCCTCATTCCCAATGCCTTAGGCACTTGGATGAAAGACATGGACCTGACCAGTATGAAATATGGCTTGAATTCACTAGTTTGGCCTACAAGGATTGGGAGATTTGGCTCCTGTCCATACTTATGGAGGAGGCCTTTACTGCTTTTAGGGCCAATTTAGAATCAGAACCAACTCCAGACCCTTCTGTGAAATTCTCATTTGGACATTCATTGAAAGCTAGTTCCAAGAGAATCTCAGTACTGAGAGGATCTGGACAACCTGGAGGTGGTTTTAATTCTAATGTAGCAGCAGCTTCTGTAATTTCTAGGGAAGCCAATCACTTGCTAGGAAAGTGGGGAGTAGATTAGTCAAGAGAGCACATAACCAGTCAAAAAGCCACTCCATATCCCCCTCTAACTGTGACACCAGAATATTTTTATGGTCTTATGTGCTGTCATAACTATAAAGGGAAGGGTAACAGCTGTCCTGTGTACAGTACTATAACATCCCTCCTGGCCAGAGACTCCAAAATCCTTTTCCCTGTAAAGGTTTAAGAAGCTCAGGTAACCTGGCTGGCATCTGACCCAAAGGACCAATAAGGGGACAAGATACTTTCAAATCTTGGGGGGGGGGAAAGGCTTTTGTTTGTGCTCTTTGTTTGGGTTGTTCGTTCGCTCTAGGGACTGAGAGGGGCCAGACATCAATCCAGGTTCTCCCCATCTTTCTAAACAAGTCTCTCCTATTTCAAACTTGTAAGTAAAAAGCCAGGCAAGGCGTCTTAGTTTTACTTTGTTTTCTCAACTTGTAAATGTACCTTTTACTAGAGTGTTTATCTTTGTTTGCTGTACTTTGAACCTAAGACTAGAGGGGAGTCCTCTGAGCTCTTTAAGTTTGATTACCCTGTAAAGTTATTTTCCATACTGATTTTACAGAGATGATTTTTACCTTTTTCTTTAATTAAAAGCCTTCTTTTTAAGAACCTGATTGATTTTTTCCTTGTTTTAGATTCAAGGGGGTTGGATCTGTATTCACCAGGAGTTGGTGGGAGAAAGAAGGGGGGATGGTTAATTTCTCCTTGTTTTAGATCCAAGGGGGTTGGATCTGTATTCACCAGGGAATTGGTGAAAGGTTTCTCAAGGCTTCCCAGGGAGGGAATCCATTGGGATGGTGGCAGCAGACCAGACCTAAGCTGGTAGTTAAGCTTAGAAGTTTTCATGCAGGCCCCTACATTTGTACCCTAAAGTTCAAAGTGGGGATACAGCCTTGACATGTGCCAAAAACCCTTTGCAGTCCTCACTGCCGCTCACTTGTACTTCCTCATTAGCACTCCACTTCAGCATCTTCCAGCTCTCCCTCTACCCCAGCAGGATTAAAGCGCTCATTGGGAACATCTTCATGTATCTTACATGCATACTACTTTTAGATGAACTTTGTTCTCCAGCATGTAGTACAATAACTTCAGATGCTGTTGCTCTTTGAGTATGACAAACAGGCAGTTAGGGACTGTAGGACCTCCTTTGGATTCACAGGATGTGGCCCAAGTTCTCCAGCCAAAGACAAGTTCATGAATAACTGCTTGTCCCTGTGGAACTAGGCAAAGCAGACTGATATTTCTCTGAAGCAGCTTGCTGTTATCTGCTGCTAGCAGAAGTGCCCATTTATGATGATGAAACTACTTTGGTGCTGATATTAGGACAGGACACTTGCAGCTGCCTGGAACTTAAAAATGCCTTTTGGGAATAAAGATATCTCTGTCCTCTGCTGCTGTTACTACTATTTTTCCATTACGTGTTGAAGACTAGTAAAGGGAGTTATTATTTGATATGGAACATTGCTTATTAACACAGCAAGAGAACATTGTTCTCAAATCTCCTTGTCAGATCCCAGGCAAGGATCAGACTGAGTAGAAAAAGGGTCAGACTGAACAGAAAAAGGTGACCGTGTTCTTCCAAGCTCCACCTGCAAAATAAGCACATCAAAATGACTCTGCTTATGGTAGATTGTACAAAGATTCAAATACAATCATTTGTGCTGCTTGACTCCCCTTCAGTGAGGTTTGAATATGACCATGGATTCTGCTGGGTTCCTTGGACTCATTTCCTTCTTGACTGCGGAAAAAAAAATCTTCCAACTGCCACCCATTTGTAGAATGAAACATCACTCAGAGTAAATTGTGCAGATCTGTGACCCTCCCACTCCTTTGTCACAAGAAATCAGACAGGTAACAATGTTCACATGTAAATTATCCTCACTGGTCATTTGAAGCTAACATTTCACTTCAGGGGAATGGGGCACACTGCTCAGATATTGTTCCAGGCACGCTGCAGACTCACATAGAGATATCTGCATCAGTTACACTTGGTTCAACTTTCTCAGGTTTTCTCCACAACCATAACAGCTAGAGATTAATTTTTTTCTACATAAATGAGATTCTGGAGAACAATATAATAGCGTCAGAGAGGTGCTAATACAGTATATGGGAGCAACCTGGCTGTGTTAAAGCTCTGCCTGGCACAGAGCAATTAAACAAGTCATACAAGGATCTGACTGCTCCTTTCAAACATAGAACCAAAACCACATGTATAATTAGTTTGTGTTATTGACTGTGGTGATGACAGACTATTGCAGATCAATAAATGCCTTGATATATTTTATGTGGGATGGAGCATAGGGTTCTCATTTATTACTACACAGCAATTATAGCACACACTGTTTGTGTTCGTGGTTTGTAATTACATAACATATTTATTGCATATAAAGTACATGGCCATGTCTTGGTGAGATATTTAGGTCTGAGGTGATCTGGTCAAGAATCAGGTAAAATAAACCTGAAACTTTACTACATTTCAAAAGAGGTTGGTATGTATTGTATAGAAATATTAAAAGTAAAGCATTCCTTAACAGAAAATTATAAATGAGGGAAGCTTAGTGTTGAGGAACAGTTTAATAAACTGAAATCAATACACTACTGTAGACATGTATTGGGTTAGAGTGAAAAGTGTTTTTTTATCCATTTACTATCTGAAGATTTCAGGTCTTAAGTCTGCTTATGGCAGCAAATTATTCCATCTTTATCTATGGATTGTTTAAATGAGAGCTTAGCACCATGAAACTTGATTATTTTAACTTTTATCTTGAGTCAAAGGATTATTAAGTAGTAAATAATAGCTAAGCTTAAATTAAAAAACAACAACAACAAGAAAATGCAAAGTTAAGAATGACTTGCTGGGCCATTCTCTGCCCTCAAATATGTCTGTGAAAACCCATTAAAGTCAGAGGGGCTATTCAGAGGAGGGCAAGGAAAAATAATCTGGCACACTCCCCTACTTCCACTGAAATCAAGGCCAGAGTTCCCTTGTACAGCACAGAATCTGTCCTGCATTTCACTGGAGGCAAAGGGGATCAGGAGAAGGGGTAACGGTAGTTTAAAGCCACCATTGCTTCTTGTCCTATCCTCAGCGGTTAAGGAGAACATTTTTTCTCCCTCTTCATTGTAACAATTTTTTATGTACTTGAAAACTGTTATCATGTCCCTCCTCAGTCTTCTTTTCTCTGGACTAAAAAACCAAATTTTTTAAATCTTCCCTCATAGATCAAGGTTTTCTAGACCTTTAATCATTTTTGTTGTTTTCTCTGGACTTTTGCCAATTTGTCCACATCTTTCCTGAAATCTGATCCCCAGAACTGGACACAATATTCCAGTTGAGGCCTAATCAGCGCAGAGTAGAGCAGAAGAATTACTTCTTGTGTCTTGCTTACAACACTCCTAATATATCCCACAATGATGTTTGCTTTTTTTGCCAGTGTTACACTCTTGACCTAAGTTCCCTGTAAGCTGTGCGGCCGCGCAGCAGCCTATCAAGGGCCATGCAGGTGGGGAGTGGTGCCCCTTCCCCAGCCCAGCCCAGGTCTGCCAGAGCTGCCGGGGAGTATAGCCCCTCCACCAGCCTGGCCCATACCAAGCCCGCCAGAGCTGCTGGGGAGAGGAGACCCTCTCCCGGCCCAGCCCAGGCCTGACAGAGCTTCTGGGAAGAGGAGCCCCTGCCCTGGCCCGGTCCACCCCAGCCTCACCAGAACTGCTGCAGTTGGGGGGAGGTGCCTCTCACCCAGCCAGGAGCGCCGCCAGCTTTTTTGCCACCCTAGGCAGCGGAAGGTCCCGCCCTCAAAATGCCGCCCCCAACAGAGGCGGCGGAAGGTCCCGCCCCCGAAATGATGACGACGACCGGGGTGGCCGAAGATACAGCCGCCGTAGTTGCTGCCCCCCAAATGTTAGTGCCCTAGGCGACCGCCTCGGTCGCCTAATGGGTTGCACCAGCCCTGCACCCAGCCCCAACTGCTGTGGCGAGAGATGACTGGGGGAGTCCTCTCTCCCCACCATAGCCCCGGGGCAGCCTGCATCCCAAACCCTCATCCCCATCCCCACCCCAGAGCCTGCACCCACCCTGCACCACAACCCTCTGCCCCAGCCCTGAGTCCCCTCCCCAAACCCCTTATCCCCGGCCTCACACCAGAGCCTTCACCCCCAGCCAGAGCCCTCAACCCCCACATACCCCAACCCTCTGCCCCAGCCTTGAGCCCCCTCCCAAACCCCTCATCCCTGACCCCACCCCAGAGCCTGAACCCCCCCCACACCCCAACCCTCTGTCCTAGCCCTGAGCCCCTCCCACACTCTGAACCTCTCAGGCCCACCCTCACCACACCTCACCTCCATATTGGTGCACATAACAAAATTCATTCCGCACATAGGTGTAAAAAATTAGAGGGAACACTGCTCTTGACACTCATTTAGCTTGCAATCTTTCCGCAGTACTCCTTCTTAGGCAGTCATTTCCCATTGCATGTGCACAACTGATTGTTCCTTCCTAAATTGAGTACTTTGCATTTGTCCTTATTGAATTTCGTCCTATTTACTTCAGACCATTTCTCCAGTTTTTCTAGATCATTGTGAATTTTAATCCTATCCTCTGAAGCACTTGCAATCCCTCCCAGCTTGGTATCATCTGCAAACTTTATAAGTGTACTCTCTATGCCATTATCTAAATAACTGATATTGAAAAGAACCAGACCCAGAACTGATCCCTGCAGGACCTCACTCCATATGTCCTTTCAGCTTGAATATATTGAATATTCATTAAAGTACTCTTTTGAAGTGTCCAGAACTCTGAATTCCTATTGTCTTCAATAAAACCTGGGGGTGCCAGCACCTTGTAAAAGGTGCCCATCGCTTCATCATATCAGGTCCTTAATAGTTCTTGTTGCAACTAGATAGGTGTGACACCACCCATGGTACAACCTGGACTGTGGGACTGTTGCGTCCCCTTTAACACTCTGGATCAGGGTATCTCTCATACTGCTTTGCTAATGACAAGCAGTCCCTACAGGCTTCACTCTCACACAGCCATTAGCATGTGAAGGCACACTGAAAGTTATGTGCAGGTTCTCACAGACACTCATGAATTATACCTAAGGAAACATTAGCAAATCCCCCAGCCCAGCCTTGCACCTCAGAAATGTACCATTTTACACTGTTCAAGACCTTCTCCTGAACAATGCAAGCTCATTATTTAGTTTGCCACTTCATCAAAGGATAGTGGACATGCACTAGACTTTGTAACCTGAGCAGATTCCTCAAGCACTTTATACAATCTCACTGGTAAAGATAAAACATTAAAATAAGTTTATCAACTACAGAAGGATAGATAAGATCAATTTCAATTGATTATAAGTAGGGCTCCATGTCTGTCATGGAGGTAGCGGAAGTCACAGATTCCGTGACTTTCTTGGTGACTTCAGCAGGGGCCAGTGTGGCTGACCCAGACCCTCGAGTCAGCTGCTCAAGTGGCCCCCGGGACAGCCACACAAGCCACTGCTCTGGCGGCCCCTGGCAGGAATCCCAGAGCAGCCAGAGCAGCCGCAGTCCATGGCTCCCAGCAGCACCCCCCCAAGCGGCCAGCCGGAGCAGCCGCGCGGTCTGCAGTCCCAGGCAGAAGTTCCCGTCTGGTGGGGCAGAGCAACCGCAGTCGACTGGCTCCAGCCGCTGGCCCCGGCCGGCCAAAGCAGCTCGCTCCCTGGCTGCTGGCCCCGGTGCCCCTCCCAGTGTCTTCCCCCAGCAGCAACCCTGCATGCCCCCCCACCCCCCCAGTACCCGCCCCCAAGATTTAATCACAGGTATTTTTAGTATAAGTCATGGACAGGTCATTGGCTGTGAATTTTTGCTTATTCCATGACCTGTCCATGACTTTTACTAAAAATACCTGTGAATAAATTATAAGTGTAAGGCATAGAGTTGGTTATATAAAAAATAAAGGGTAAAATTACAGCCTAAACCCCAAACTTTATCAGACTAAGCAAGAGTTGAATCAAGCAGTTTTTCTCACTCCACTGGGCATTGTAAACAGTTCACCATTCTTAATTCACAGGCTGAATTACCTGTTAAGCCTGGGACCAATCTCCCCAGTTCAAAGTCTTTTCTTCCAAATGTTCTTGTTGCCTTCAGAATAAGTGGGGGAAGAGAGAGGTGGACTCATTATTCCACTGTCCCTTATTTTATACTCTATTCATGTGTCTGGAAAAATACTGGCTCCAATATGGAGTCAACCATCACATCAACTACCTGAAAGGGGGTTCCAAAGAGCATGGATCTGTCATGGAGCATGTCTGTCATGGAGGTAGCGGAAGTCACAGATTCCGTGACTTTCTTGGTGACTTCAGCAGGGGCCAGTGTGGCTGACCCAGACCCTCGAGTCAGCTGCTCAAGTGGCCCCCAGGACAGCCACACAAGCCACTGCTCTGGCGGCCCCTGGCAGGAATCCCAGAGCAGCCAGAGCAGCCGCAGTCCATGGCTCCCAGCAGCACCCCCCCAAGCGGCCAGCCGGAGCAGCCGCGCGGTCTGCAGTCCCAGGCAGAAGTTCCCGTCTGGTGGGGCAGAGCAACCGCAGTCGACTGGCTCCAGCCGCTGGCCCCGGCCGGCCAAAGCAGCTCGCTCCCTGGCTGCTGGCCCCGGTGCCCCTCCCAGTGTCTTCCCCCAGCAGCAACCCTGCATGCCCCCCCACCCCCCCAGTACCCGCCCCCAAGATTTAATCACAGGTATTTTTAGTATAAGTCATGGACAGGTCATTGGCTGTGAATTTTTGCTTATTCCATGACCTGTCCATGACTTTTACTAAAAATACCTGTGAATAAATTATAAGTGTAAGGCATAGAGTTGGTTATATAAAAAATAAAGGGTAAAATTACAGCCTAAACCCCAAACTTTATCAGACTAAGCAAGAGTTGAATCAAGCAGTTTTTCTCACTCCACTGGGCATTGTAAACAGTTCACCATTCTTAATTCACAGGCTGAATTACCTGTTAAGCCTGGGACCAATCTCCCCAGTTCAAAGTCTTTTCTTCCAAATGTTCTTGTTGCCTTCAGAATAAGTGGGGGAAGAGAGAGGTGGACTCATTATTCCACTGTCCCTTATTTTATACTCTCACTTCATGTGTCTGGAAAAATACTGGCTCCAATATGGAGTCAACCATCACATCAACTACCTGAAAGGGGGTTCCAAAGAGCATGGATCTAGACTGTTCTCAGTGGTAGCAGATGACAGAACAAGGAGTAATGGTCTCAAGTTGCAGTGGAGGAGGTTTAGGTTGGATATTAGAAAAAAAACTTGTTTACTAGGAGAGTGGTGAAGCACTAGAATGGATTACCTAGGGAGGTGGTGGAATCTCCTTCCTTAGATGTTTTTAAGGTCAGGCTTGACAAAGCCCTGGCTGGGATGATTTAGTTGGGAATTGGTCCTGCTTTGAGCAAGGTGTTGGACTAGATGATCTCCTGAAGTCCCTTCCAGACCTGATATTCTATGATTCTATGATTCTATGTTCTGATACTTTACTGAGTCACAGACTTAAGCAAACTCCCATTGTGTAGAGTTTGAGCAACTGTCTTTTATTGAATTGTAAATCTCTTATTTACAATCCCCCTATGGGTTAATGGCTGGTGATGGTCTTAACACCGGTCTGAGTATGGGTCACCCCTTTGTTGCCACTGGAGAACTAGTTGTGAGCCTCTCCCAGACTCACAACATATTTCAATAACAACCATATAGCAAAATCTCATAACTTCATATATGATGATAATATACATATTTTGACAGAACAATGTGTTTCAGCAAATCATGACTTTCCATAGGATACTTTACAAGGCATTCTTTGTAGAACATAGCATAACCACATATAAGTAGGGAATGTCAGTGTTACAGGGTGCTATTTTGAGGTTTAATATGTCACAATAAGTGCTGCATTAGTTGCAGCTCCCCTCTCTTGCAAAACCCTACTATTTCAATTCATGACTAAACTCATGAGCAGAGATTGGAGCTACAGAAGTAATTTTATATATGTAATTCAGCTGGTAATGCATGTCACATACACAACTTCAAGATTCAGTCACTGTCACAAATTAGCAATCTCCCAGCCCCCCACATTGTCAGGAGGCAGTGAGGAAATAAAGGGTTGCGGTCCTAGAAAGCAGTTGAGGAGAAAGTTTAATGTACAATCTGTAGTGCTTTAATAGTTATCTTTTTATATTTATTGTTACCAAGGCAATACAAGTTTTAGTATTTTTAGTTCTGTCTAATCTATCTGCTGGTACCTGGTCTTTTTACCAGGCTCACCACAACGGTATATGAGCAAAGCACAGGTAACTGGACCAAGTAAATTTATTTTTTAAATGCTTGTCTAAAAGACATGAGTGACTGCTTGAGGAAGTGCTTTTCAGTTTTCTGGAGGAAAGAGGCACATATGGTACAAGCTTGCAGCAACTAATATCATAGGTGGAGGCCTGGGATGGAAACCTTCAATATCAGTCACAGAGTTTTAAAGTCTCATGTTCTGCAGGGGATATACTGCTCTGACATATGAATTGTATTAAATAACATTGAGAGCCCATTAACAATAGACACAAAACAGGTGGAATTTTAAGGCCACATACTGAAAAAAACCCTGCAAAGTTAAGGGAAAGGGAATGATTATGGAAGGGTAACATTTGCCTCCTGTTATTGCTAAGATATCTTCCCACTGCCTTCTTTCCTCTTAAATCTGAAAGATCCAGTGAAGTTATTGTTATGTATGATTGCTGGGGAAAAAACAAGATCACAATTATAACTAAAGTATGGTAATTGATTGAAGTGATCTCTGAAATTGACTAGGAAGTGGATTCACATTTTGTACTAGCTGTGCTATTATTGCCTCAAGCCTGTGTATTTGATCTTCTCTAAAACAACTGAACATGGGACACTGATAAGTGATGGGAGGAAGCAAAGGATTCTGAATTGGTGACAGCAGCTATGCTGTGAGAACATGAATCCCAAAATGGTACAAAGTGCAGTTTTAATTTGGTTTTCTATTTGATTTAGTATGTGAGGCAACCACTCCAATAACCACAACCATAAACCATGATAAATTCCTCTTTGAAAGAATGTCCAAACATCAATGAGAAATAGGATTGAAACAGATGAAATACTGTGAAAGAACTTCTTTTAAAAACAAAAGGCAAATTAAATTAGAAAATATAATCAGGCTTTCTTCTATAGTGGTCAGTACTTAATCCAAAACCAAGTTCAAAGTGAAGTTAAATAAGCAAGAGTAACACAATAACTTATTATTACAATAGCAGGTGGGGGGAAATAAAACAAAATCCTACTAACTGAACTTGTATAGGAGTGTTCCCTAAAGAGCTGATCCTACACTCATTGAAGTCAATAGTCAAACTTACAGATTTAAATGGGAGAAAAATCAGGATACAAATACTTATTACTTACAAAAAATGACATTCAGACAACATTAAGATTGAAAACTCAGATTCTCAAAAGTTAAGAAAGGCCAATGCATCCTTAATTCACCCCCCCCCCCTTATGTGTATGCATTATAAAACAGTATTTAATTACATGATCACATAATATGTTTTTCCACAGGATCCCTGCCTTATCCATTCCAGGATGGATGGTGCTCACTTAATGAGCAGCTATTCAGTATTTCCCACAGCTCCTATTGGTCGTGAACAGCAAATCGCGGTCACTGGGAGCTGCGGGGGCCGTGCCTGCGGACGGTCAACATAAACAACATGTCTCACGGCCCACCAGCGGATTACCCTGAAGGGCCATGTGCCGAAGGTTGCCGTCCCCTGGTTTAGTGTGTGACCCCAACCTTTATTGTCTTGTGAGAAGTGTTTATCCGCAGGTAATATGGTGTTTTTGTCTTTTATCATTTTCCTTTGATTTATTACAACAATCTGTAACCCACTAACCCCCCTTTTTGTCCTATGAGTACATGGGTGTTAATAGGACATTTGACCTTGAATGGTCCTTTAGAATGTGTGCTAACTACTTAAGTTAAACTATCTGTTTGATTTTGTATTTAGCTGTGACAATCTGGGAAAGGTACTTAGATCTGAAGAGCTCTGTGTAGCTCAAATGTTTGTCTGTCTCACTAACAGAAGTTAGTCCATTAAAAGATATTACCTCACCTACCTGTCTCTCTAGCATACTTTCAGAGTTCTTTACACTGAGAATTAAAAGGGCTTTGAATATTAAAATTGGTTTTACATGTAATGCTAAGTATATGTATTCATTTATTTGCCCCCTTTTAAACTGAGAATTACAAAACAATCTGATCCTTAAGATGCCCCTTTACAGAAGAGACCATTTTTATTGTTAACTTTTCTGCACTTCATTTTAAGTGAGGGATACAATCGGCCAGATTCACCCCTGAGGCAACACAATAGAAACCAATTGAGTTACACCAAGAACAACTTTGGTCCAGAGATTCTAATAATAGTTCTTTTATTATGTCAGCTTTTGACTAGAAGGCAATGTGACATTTGGTAAATATAGAAGTCTGCAGTATTTATGAGAAAGTGGCTCACAAGAGAACCTGAGAGCTGTCTGTTGTCTGGTGTAATGGAAATAAACCCCACAAACTTGTTATAAGTTGAACTTTAGTTATAACTGTAAATAACTAAACCAATGTGTAACATAGTAAATACTCTGATTCCTATTTGGAAGTAAGTGTAGGGCTTAAGGGTAGAATCCAGGGAGATTCCTAGGTTACTGAAAATTAAGGGCTGCCATTGTAGTGCAATATTTAATTGCCATCTGCTTACTATGGAGAAAAAGGTCATATTTAATCAAAACAAAACCTTTTAACCAAATCTAAACCCTTGATTCTGCTTATCCCTGATCCTGATTTGACCTCAACAGCATGCTACTCGCTATATAATAGACTGAAAGAAAATTTCAGGTCCAAATACCACTAAACACTGTGAAAGTTCAGATCTGGACACAAATGTTGTAGTTCAGGCCCATATCTAATCTCTCAACATATCAATCTTTTTCTTTCTTTAAATAACCAATCTAATTCGTTAAAAACTGGCTACACAATCAACATTAGATTTGTGTTATTGTGTTGCTAAAAAGACAACAGCTGAGGGTACACATGCCTAATGTTATCAAAGACATCTGATTTGCAAACCATCTCATTCTTTAATTTTGGCCCCCCCTCCATCTGTTGTATCTATTTGTTAACTATTGCCTTATACTCATATGCTTATCCTGCACATATGCCACATGGTTAATTTTACAATTGTCAGTATTCCCTGGGGGGCATAAGTGTGTAAGGGTTTGTCTATACTACCAAGTTCTGTTAACAAAACTTATGTTGTCACCCAAAAGTCGACAAAACAAAAATTGCTAAAGGGTGTTCACACTTGCTCCCTCTGTGAGCAGATCATGTCCACACTGGGGACACCATCATCGACAGGGTGAGCAATGCACCGTGGGTATGTATCCCACAGTGCAGTGTTGTGGGACGGAAGAGCTGATCACTGCGCATCTTGGGATTCTCTCCAAGTTCTCCCACAGCCCCCTCAGCTGCGGAGAGCAGCATCATGAGTAGCTTCGTGAGCTCTCCGTGCTGAGGAATGGCAAAGCAGCACAGCAGTCTGTCCCCCTCCCCCTGCAACAGCCGTCTGCCTGCTGCTGTGTTCCTAGTGCCGGGCAGAACAAGAGCAGTCCAATGATTTGCTCTTTGTTCATTCCCCAAACGGAGCAGCACACAGATACTTCCTGGAGCTTTGAAAGGGGAGGGGCGCATGCCTGCAGGGCAGCAGAGATCAAAGCACTGAGCAGAGCAATCAGGGCAGGCATTGTGGGATACTGAGGGAAGCCAGTTCTGTCGACAAAACAATCAGCGGTGTCTAGACTGGCTCTTTGTCGACAATAAAGGGAGGGGAAAAGACAAAAGTCTCTCATAGGGGTTGGAGTTTTTTGTCACCAAAACTGGGCGTTTTTTGTGAAAAAATTCCCATTATAGTGTGTACACTCTTCCTGTTTTGTCGCCAAAAGGCAGTTTTTGGCAACAAAATTTGCCAGTGTAGATGAACCCTAAGTGTTTTTAGGATCCGGGGCTTAGATTTAGGCCAGAGACTGTTCCTTTGTTGTATATTTGTACAGTGTGTAGCGGAATAGGATCTTGGCCTCTAGGCACTACGCAATACAAATAATAAATAAATAAATAGGCATTACAGCATAACAAAGCCGGCTCAAGGTAAAGATCTGGTTCACAGTGGAATGACCCGATCTACTGCTACCCTGAGCATACTGGCCTTTGCCATGAAGTACATCATTGATTTAAGACATTAACACAGAAGTGAAGACTTTCCATGGTACCAACAACAGCGTAATAGCTCTATAGATGCTACATTTGGCCTTGTTGCTCTTTTTGAATAGAGGCAGAATAACACCCTTTTTCCAGTCATCAGGGGTGATATTAGTATGAAAAGCAGGTGTAGCCACTGTACACCAATACCTTTACAGTAACTCCTCGCTTAACATTGTAGTTATGTTCCTGAAAAATGCTACTTTAAGCAAAACAATGTTAAGCAAATCCAATTTCCCTATAAGAATTAATGTAAATGGGGGGGTTAGGCCAAGGAAATGTTTTTCGCCAGACAAAAGACTATATATATATATATTTATATGAACTAGCACTCGGCTGATCCCTCAAGGGTAACACATTGTTGTTAATGTAGCCTCACACTCTACAAGGCAGCACAACTGGAGGGAAGAGATACAGCATGGTAGAGAGAGACAGAGACACACACTATGTGTGTGTATGAGAGAGAGAGAGAGACGCGCATTGCCCCTTTAAGTACGCTGACCCCACTCTATGTACACTGCCTTTTTAAGTAGATCATCAAGTTGAGACAGCAGCTGCTGCCAGCAAGATCCTTCCATCCTGAGCCCTGTTGTGTCGTCCCCTCCTACCCCGCTCTGTGGAGATGGGTTACAGGAGCAGGGGGCAAGAGTGGGGGGGGGAAGGGGACACTCGGACATTAGCAGACCTCTTCCCCTACCCCTCTGCACAGAAAGCAGAAGGTTCTTGGGAGCAGCTCCAAGGCAGATGGCAGGAGCTGCACAGGGCAGTGGGGGAAGGGACAGCTGAATTGCCCGGCAATTGATAGTCCGCTGGGTGGCTGCCACACAGGGAACTTAGGGGAGTGGGGAGCTTATGGGGGGGCTGCCAGTCCACTCTGCTTCCAAGCCCCCATGGGCTAGCTCCAACAGGCTGCTCTTTCTGCAAGCAGTGGACAAAGCAGGTGGCTGCCAAACAATGTTATAAGGGAGCATTGCACAACTTTAGATGAGCATGTTCTCTAATTGATCAGCAACGTAACAACGAAACAACATTAACCAGGACGACGTTAAGAGAGGAGTTACTGTACTGGCCTTCAGCGCTCCAGGTGTGACTTTACAAACTCTTGTTGCCTTCCAACATTTCAACATATGGACTGCAATCTGAATCTCTTCTTGGCTGAAGGATGATGGCTCTACTGGAAATTCCTGCCCCCTCTTCAAATGGAAGAGAGACTGCAGGTGGTGGACAAACTTCAAACAAACTTCTCATCGATGTAACTGATCCCACATGTTGGCTGATACTGCCACCATGATTCTTTGCTGGACAAGGTGGTGCCACCTGCCCCTGCAAAATACTGCAAAGTTGAACAGAGGATGTAGAGTTTATGCCTGGCAGCAAACTGTCTGCCTGAGTCAACCACAAGGATTCTTTATCGTTCTTATAAAATGACTTGAGAATGTTCCAAAATCAAACCCATTCAGCCTTTGTGTTTGCTGAAAACTCAAATTGTAACTGTGCAACTTTTTCCACTCTGCAGTGGCCATCTCCATCTCCTGACTGATCCATGGATGACATTTGTAGGCCTGAGGCCTGATCACTGAGCTAGCAGCATATCTACACAGATGAATTGTTTCAATTCTTGTTGTCTTCTTCAGCTGCTTGTTATTAAGTTGCAGGAAGCTGAACCCAGCAACTGCCTCATCAGCACTGGTTTCAATATAGTAGCTTTCTTGGTACAGTCATATTATTAGAATGGAAGACCAACAAATCCCAAAGCATGTGTACCAAGCACTGCTGCTACCTGGTCAGTGACCACGTGGACACCAATAATTTTGGTGATGCAATAACACTGCCAGGCATAAAAAACATAAACTGAATAACCAGCCAGACCACTTTAAGGACCTAGCCAAAGACTGATCCAAGTGGTACTCGATCTGTAAAAAGGCTATGTTCCTTTGGGATTCGCCATAATGATGATTACAGAGTAGCATCATAAAAATTCAAGAGGATAATAGAACTCAGTGACTGCATCTAGAGACAATGTCATTAAAAATTACCCTTAGGTTAAAATATTTTACTATTGTGCTGATTTGTATGCACCCCTTGCACAGTATTATAATAATCTTTTTACAAGTCTGCCTTATGAGGTATCTTTTGAAAATTCAAAACTCACTGGTCAATATTGTCCTGATATATATGTGGCAATGTTGCATGAAAAGTTATAAGATTCTACCATATGGTGTTACTGGAACATATTCCAAGTCTGGGGAGTAGCCGAACCAGTTCCTCAGAGATAAAAGGCAAGATGGCACCTCAGCCAGGTGTAAACAAGAGCAAAATACTTAAATTATGTATTTCTTTACATGTGGATTGTGTTGATAGGTGATTGCAGATTTTTCAAATTGTGACTGTGTGATATTTCATATATCATATCTATAGCAGGCTACTTAGGTGCTGTCTATCATTCCAGATGCATAAGATAAAACGTCCTTCCTTTCCTGCTCACTATATCTTGTATATTTGCATATTATCCTTTTAACGGAATAGCACAGTGTTCTACTGCAATAGAGAGGCTGCAAAGTATGCCTGCAGCAAAGCTGCTAAATATATATGAAAACAATAGTGAATTACTATCAGAGATGTGAAAAATACCTATAATACTCTCATTTCATTGGGCTCTTTTATTACTGCTACCAAAAGCAAATAGCATTATTATAATAAAAGGCCCAACAGAATGTATGTAATGAATTATTGACATAAATGATATCCAACTGTTTATGGGAAGGGTTAACAAGAATTGGGGATAATTTGGGGTGATCTAGAGGATTGAAACTATGTCTATGTGGAAGGAACTTATACACCTTTAGACAAGATACTTGGGATTGATGAATGGGATTTCTGAAGTCTCTGACAAAAAGTTACTTGTATCTGAACTATCAAGACCCGAAGATCTCATTGAAATGCAGTGACAAAATATTTTATCCCTCTTCCTGTGCTCAGTAATCCTTTCAATAAAAGATTGGTTTGGGCTTAAAATAAGTATACTTTGCACAATGCTCACAGTTAACGCAATGAAATAAATATCCCAAAACACAATGCATTGTAGGAGCCTGGTTTCTCATTATTATAATTATTCATTATTTGTATTGCATTTGTGCCTAGGACCTCATTGTTGCATAGTTGCTGTACAAACACAAAACAAAAAGAAGTTCCCATTCTTAAGTTTCCAGCAGGGTTCATCAATAGAGGAAAACCTGCTGTCTACTTGCATATGTCTCAAAATGTAGTCTTCCTAAGCTCTAGACTGCAACTCTGCACCATGAAACCCACAATGAAATTACAATTGAAAGAGGAATTATGAAGATACCCATTAGAGTAAATCTTAATGATATATATGAAAAATCGATCTAAGCAACTAAAGACTTGTACATTTCCAATTCTAGTCAGAGAAAATCCAATAAAGTGAGTCAGAAAATTATGCTTAAATGGTGAGCCACATTGTTCGTTTCTATTTATTTAAAGAGGATTCCTGGCAGGCCTGAAGAAAATGGAATGCAATTTGATCATACAGAGGTCCGACTAATCATTGATCACCCAACATGACTTCCAGCATACACTTAATGCTTTACCAGGCTAAACCCAGCCATGCTGTTCTGATGCTGTTTCAAATGAAAATAACCAGTATTTTATATAGAGAGCAAAATTCAGTCTAAGTGTGGTCTTGAGGTAGTAATTGAGGGATTCTAGACCTCAAATTGGAAGAATGCAGGCCATTTCATTAGTAGGTTTAGTACAGAAGGGCTCTTTCATTTGACAATCAGAACAAACACCTTAGTCAATATGAAATCATGTGGAATGACCTTACTTGTTAAGTGAGAAAGTACCTTTAATGTAAGAAGTGAGTTGAATAAGGTCAATGACAGTTTTCATTATCTACATAAAGTCAGGTGTTAAACATTGTGTACTTGACACTTCTATTTCTTCTCCTGATCATTAGTGTATAGCCCTAGTTGATTTCAATACTGTTTCATTCCCATTCCATTAATAAGAAAAATGCTGCCCAAATAATGTTATATATTTGTCAGTCCAAAACTATAAAGCCATTTTTTCCATACAGTGTAAATCAATGAGCAGAAATTGGAATGCATAAATAATGCTAGCTGGAAAAAAAAAACAGGCTTGTTTGAAATAGCAAAGCATCAAAATTGCAGATCTAAAATCCTGGTTTCATATCCAATTCTCTGGGTTTTATATCATAGAGAAAATTAAGAAGGGCTGCACCATTGGGAAACCTAAATAAATGAACATACCTATTATTTTCACAGAAGTGCAAACTAGGAAAAAAATCTGACTTTTAAAAATCTTTCATTTTTGTTTGGATACCCTTAAACGTTTATTTTACTTTTATGTATTCTGTAGAATTATCATGGGAGTCCTGAATCTGATGATGAAATGGAAACGAGCTTATAAAAGTAACCACAATGACAAATCAATCTATACAGGTAGATTTTCCTGTACAAACTGTTGGGTCACTGAGTATCTGCCATCTCAAAGCATTGTTTTCTTTCAGAACACCAACTATTTTCTAGTTAACTTTTAGGAATATAAGTGGTTTAGGTAGTTTAGTATCCTGTCTCTGTCATCTACCAGTGGTGGATGCTTAATAGGAAGGCAGAAAATCTGCTTCTGAAAAGTCCATCTTTGCAGAATTGAAATTTATGCTCTAATTCACATTTGGCCAATCCACTGTTGACAAGAAAACACATGGCCACATATATTTATTGTTGAAAACTTCATGCCCAATACCTCTTCTGTTTTAAAATGAGCTGTAGAGGACAGAGAAAAGATTAGTAAGGACAGCTATGGAAACAATTCACAATGAACAATTTATCTAGCAAATTAAGTCCTTTTTCCTCTTTGTCACTTATCTACAAAATAAATTATTCTTTTTCATTAATTTGCTCACTATCTGCACTTGTTCAACTGGATTTTTGAGGAAATTAATTATAGTATATAGATTGTTTACAAAATGTTAATTGTGAGTATCAGTAGACTATCCAATATTCATGCTGTGTCATTGGTCAACTTAGTCAGATGGTGTATATATCCGTATATATAATGATACCCGATAAGATGACATAATCTTTACAAATTGATTACTGTCTGTTTTGCCCCTTCAGAGAGAAGTTGGTGTCACATAGAGAGAGACATAGCAGGAAATAAGGAAGGCTGGAGAATTTTAGAAAATTTAAATGTTTTTCTTTACTATTTTCCACAAGGAATATCACTACTATAGGCTAGTACATTGACTATGTGAATTCACTATACTTAGCCCATGCTTCCTAAATGAAAGAGAGTGAAAGACCTAAGACACTATAAAGGCTACTAGGCTTTACATTCAATTGTTTCCCTGTAACATCAACAAAAAGTAGTCGTCTTTACATGTACACGTGGAATCCCAATTGCAAATGGTGAACAGTGGCCTCTGTCTCTCTTATTTAATTAGCTCAGTGTTAGGCTTCTGGGCGGGAGACTTGAGGAAATGCTTTGCATTTCAAATGTTCCATCTCGGTCAAATTTCTATACAATATTTCATATATATGTGAAGCGCATTGGTTGAATTAAGTAAAACAATGAGAAGACGTTTTGAGGTGCAGCATTTCTCTCCATTCATCTCTTGGTAATTTCCACTTTATTCAACCGTGAAAAGACCACAAGGTCTGTTAGAAAACTGGCTTCGGAAAAATAGTAGCAATCAGATTGTTTAAACTCTAAACAGTTCCTTGTAAAGTTGGTCTCTGTAACAGGGCTGCCCCGGGCCCCACAAGCCCTGGCCAAGAATCCCTTTCCTTACCCGGCGGTGGTCCGGGTCTTGGGCAACTTGGTGGCGGGGGGGCCCTTCAGTCGCTCCGGGTCTTCGGCTGCATTTCAGCAGCGGGGGGCCCTTCAGTGCTGCCGAAGACGCAGAGTGACTGAAGGGCTCCCCGCCGCCGAAATGCTGCCTCCGCAGACTCGGAGTGCCGCCTGGTGAGTACAAGCTCCCCCGCTTTGCCCCAGGCCCCCTGAATCCTCTGGGCGGCCTGCTCTGTAAGATTTAAAGAAAAAAGGACTCCATGCATGTGAAAATTAAACGCAGCAAGCAAAAACCATAAACCCTATATGTCAGCCATACATTCGGGACAAATGTAACAACAATCTGTGAACCAGCAGACATATGCCCTAGAGTGTCCTCTCTCTCTGTTTTAGATCATGCTCCCTGGCATCAAAATTAGCCTCCTCTCTTTCCACCACAACACCTGTTGCAGCTAGCTCATTGCAAGCTGGCCATGGAAGAACTTCATAAAAGTATGCATGATATGACCTTACAAACAATATTTCACTTGTTTGAATGGTTGTGAGATGTGAAAAAAAGAAGTAGAGAATACTATCCAAATGAATTCAGAGCTTTCATTCAAATACATGTTCACAAGTACTTTTTTTGCTATAGAATCATAGAATGTCAGGGTTGGAAGGGACCTCAGGAGGTCATCTAGTCCAACACCCTGCTCAAGGCAGGACCAATTCCCAAGTAAATCATCCCAGCCAGGGCTTTGTCAAGCCTGACCTTAAAAACCTCTAAGGAAGGAGATTCCACCACCTCCCTAGGTAACCCATTCCAGTGCTTCACCACCCTCCAAGTGAAAAAGTTTTTCCTAATATCCAACCTAAACCTTCCCAACTGCAACTTGAGACCATTACTCCTTGTTCTGTCATCAGGTACCACTGAGAACAGTCTAGATCCATCCTCTTTGGAACCCCCTTTCAGGTAGTTGAAAGCAGCTATCAAATCCCCCCCCCTAATTCTTCTCTTCTGCAGACTAAACAATCCCAGTTCCCTCAGCCTCTCCTCATAAGTCATCTGTTCCAGCCCCCTAATCATTTTTGTAGCCCTCCGCTGGACTCTTTCCAATTTTTCCACATCCTTCTTGTAGTGTGGGGCCCAAAACTGGACACAGTACTCCAGATGAGTTCTCACCAATGTCAAATAGAGGGGAATGATCACGTCCCTCGATCTGCTGGCAATGCCCCTACTTATACAGCCCAAAATGCCATTAGCCTTCTTGGCAACAAGGGCACACTGTTGACTCATATCCAGCTTCTTGTCCACTGTAACCCCTAGGTCCTTTTCTGCAGAACTGCTTCCTAGCCATTCGGTCCCTAGTCTGTAACAGTGCATGGGATGCTTCCGTCCTAAGTGCAGGACTCTGCACTTCTCCTTGTTGAACCTCATCAGGTTTCTTTTGGCCCAATCCTCTAATTTGTCTAGGTCTCTCTGTATTCTATCCCTACCCTCCAGCATATCTACCACTCCTCCCAGTTTAGTGTCATCTGCAAACTTGCTGAGAGTGCAGTCCACACCATCCTCCAGATCATTAATGAAGATGTTGAACAAAACCGGCCCCAGGACCGACCCCTGGGGCACTCCACTTGAAACCGGCTGCCAACTAGACATGGAGCCGTTGATCACTACCCATTGAGCCCGACGATCTAGCCAGCTTTCTATCCACCTTATAGTCCATTCATCCAGCCCATACTTCTTTAACTTGCTGGCAAGAATACTGTGGGAGACTATGCCAAAAGCTTTGCTAAAGTCAAGGAATAACACATCCACTGCTTTCCCCTCATCCACAGAGTCAGTTATCTCATCATAGAAGGCAATTAGGTTAGTCAGGCATGACTTGCCCCTGGTGAATCCATGCTGACTGTTCCTGATCATTGTCCTCTCCTCTAAGTGCTTCAGACTTGATTCCTTGAGGACCTGCTCCATGATTTTTCCAGGGACTGAGGTGAGGCTGACTGGCCTGTAGTTCCCCGGATCCTCCTTCTTCCCTTTTTTAAAGATGGGCACTACATTAGCCTTTTTCCAGTCATCCGGGACCTCCCCCGATCGCCATGAGTTTTCAAAGATAATGGCCAATGGCTCTGCAATCACATCCGCCAACTCCGTTAGCACCCTCGGATGTAGCGCATCCGGCCCCATGGACTTGCGATAGTCCAGTTTTTCTAAATAGTCCCGAACCACTTCTTTCTCCACAGAGGGCTGGTCACCTTCTCCCCATGCTGTGCTGCCCAGTGCAGCACTCGGTGAACTGACCTTGTTCGTGAAGACAGAGGTAAAAAAAGCATTGAGTACATTACCTTTTACCACATCCTCTGTTACTAGGTTGCCTCCCTCATTCAGTAAAGGGCCCACACTTTCCTTGACTTTCTTCTTGTTGCTAACATACCTGAAGAAACCCTTCTTGTTACTCTTAACATCTCTTGCTAGCTGCAAATCTAAGTGTGATTTGGCCTTCCTGATTTCACTCCTGCATGCCTGAGCAATATTTTTATACTCCTCCCTGGTCATTTGTCCAATCTTCCACTTCTTGTAAGCTTCTTTTTTGCATTTAAGATCAGCAAGGATTTCACTGTTAAGCCAAGCTGGTCGCCTGCCATATTTACTGTTCTTTCTACACATTGGGATGTTTTTTTTTCCTGCAACCTCAATAAGGATTCTTTAAAATACAGCCAGCTCTCCTGGACTCCTTTCCCCCTCATGTTATTCTCCCAGGGGATCCTGCCCATCAGTTCCCTGAGGGAGTCAAAGTCTGCTTTTCTGAAGTCCAGGGTCTGTATTCTGCTGCTCTCCTTTCTTCCTTGTGTCAGGATCCTGAACTCAATCATCTCATGGTCACTGCCTCCCAGGTTCCCATCCACTTTTGCTTCCCCTACTAATTCTTCCCAGTTTGTGAGCAGCAGGTCTAGAAGAGCTCTGCCCCTAGTTGGTTCCTCCAGCACTTGCACCATCTCCAGTCTGTCATGTCTGTCCATCTCCAGTTACAATCATATAGAGAGAGAAAGCTAGCCCATCATGTAACAGAGCTTATAAAGAAGCAAAGAAAAGAATCACTTTCCCATTTCTGGTGACATTGCAAAATAATAATGTAATCTTTTTTTCTTCGAACATGGAAAGCAGCAAAGGAATTAAAAATACAGGAATATCTGAGATACTTAAGTGATTATTCCTTTAGATCTTAGCTGATAGAGTACTATGTAGGTATGGGCCTTGAAGTCGGTGCAGACAAGTTCGCATAATTTTACTGGCCTGATTTATACAGTCTTCAAGTTTAGTGCTATAATAGAACTGCATTGTTTTCAATAAAGTTATTGCTTACTATGGCCCCTAAATGTAGGTTTCAATAATAAGTGTTACTTTGCAAATTGCTCACTTGTTTAAAGTTAATTTACATTAGTTAAAATAAAAATGTATTAATCTACATTTTTGGAAGTTTGCCCAGAAACTTAAAAACAATGATGCAGTGAGTATTGCAGTATTAGGATTTTTTTGAAGCGGTAGGGTCTTTGTTGAAATATAGGGCATCTCTTGGTTCTTAAAGTTTAGTCTATGTTCAATGAGGCATAAAACTCATCTGCTTATATTGTTTTTTATTGTTTAGAAACACTTACACCCTTTCTAACACTTTACAATACATCTCTTTCTGCTCCTGTGGCTCAACTTCTCCCAACCCACACAGGGGACATGGCCTCTTGTAAAGCAGCTGCCCTGACTACTTGCCCTCAATTAAGTCTCCCTCCAAGTACAGGGAACCTATTGAGGATAGCAAAAACTACCACACCCAACTCCAGAAACTTCTGTGTGTGGAGAACTAATTGTTTATCTGCCTATCAACAGTGACCCAGACACAACTCACTCCCCCGCTTTTTCTCAGATCTCTTAAAGAGGTATCTCCCTATTAGGCATTTGGCTTGCACCTATGATTCTAATTATGGGGTTCATTGGTCCAGTCTAAATAATAGAATGAAAAAGTTCACCCCACTGACCTACATGTAAAGAGAAGGAACATTCTACAGTAACAGTGAGGTTGAGACAGATGTCATTGGTGCAGAATGTGTCAGTTAATGAACTGGATGAATTTACTCAAAAGACAGGATCCTCAGCAGTACGTCCCAGCATTCAGCCAGAATTCTTAACTTTTTGAATCCAATACATTGGCACATGTTGAGACTGACACGGAAAGAGTGGCAGGCACTGAATATAAGACGGGCCAGGAAGAAGGTTGGTGGCTTTCTGAGTGGAACCCCAGGAGTATTCCCTCTGGTTATTGCTGCAACAAACTGTGTAGGGGAAATTTGATGATCTGAAAACAGGTATATGTACCTATGAACTGTGACAGGATGCTGGCAGGTAACATAAACTATGACAGGGACCTGAGGATTCTTTGCTGATGTTTGTATGCTTGCTGATTAACTTCTTTCAGAGTTTCACATACTGCATTTTCCCTCTCAGAGGACAATTTATTGGTTGGTAGTGACCCAGAGATGAGCCAGCTGCCATACAACTTCTCAACTCCAGACCTGCATTAGATTCTGTTATCCTTGTCATTCTATATCTTGCTGCTCTATTGATACCTCATTTCCTCTGGGCTGCTCCTTGGCTCAAAAAGCTGTGGTCCCCGCTCTGCACACTACTACCACTCTTCTCCACCTTAAAATCTCCAAATGCCAGCTCCCTCCTAATAGTCACTGTTTAATCTAACACAGGACAGTGGAATTCCTGTTGGTTGTTGGCTGAATATCTTCCCTGCCTTTGAATAAAGTCTGCCTTTTATAGTACTCAGACCCTACTATGCTGTTTCCAAGGGCTAAAAAAAAATCAATTGTAGACAAGGCAGGGAGGCTTCCATTTTCAAAAGAATAAGATAGCTTTATTATCCTGTGCCAGCTCTTAGCCTTAGAATGATCTTTAGAGGAGAGAGGAGAGAGGAGAGAGTACATTCAGGGGTGCTACTGTAATACTCACTTCCTTCCTTAGACATTTGTGTATATCACAATTACCCCCTACCACACTAAAAGGAAACATTACAGTTTACAGCTCAAGGGATATGTTTCTCATATCACTCATATTATTTATAATTCTAACATTTTATACACTTAGTCATGTTCTTTTCTTGAAAACAGTGAACTGAATACTCTGTGCTCACACATGCTAACTTTACAGTTATATTATATGTCTATGTGATATTTAGAGCTGGATTTTGCTGCCCTTATGTTGAATAGTAGCTTACTATGACATTAATTATATCAGAGTGTCTACTTGAAGAGTAAGGTACTAATCAACATGGGTAAAGGTATCAAAATCTAGTCCTCATTGAGCACATTGTCCTCAAAATGTAATTCTATATTCAAAACAACAATAAAGTTTCGTTTTATTTACCAATACACACTTGATGTGATTTTTTTCACTCTTAATTCTGAAGATCCATGAGTATTTATAAAGCAATTGCAGTATCACTTTTATTTGGTTATGCATTAAACGTTTTAAGCAAGGACTTTAACATTTATGTGTCCAGGTAATGAACTTCTATTTCAAAATTTATAATCAATATTTAATCCTATTTAGATGGTTTATTCCACCAACTAAAGCTGAGTTTGATTGATTAATTAATTGTCCCTAGCACTGGGCAACCATAATATCATGAATTTGCATTACAATCTAAATTAAACTAGACAATTTGCTCTGCTGTATCAATTAACTCTTGAGAAGGTGTCTTTGGGTTTGCAAAGTATTACAAGAGCTTGAGAGTGAATTTTATATATAAATAATAAATATATATTGTGACAGACCCAGACCAGTGGGGTACAGGAGTCTGGTAGAGGGCAAATATACTGGTCACTGAATGAGTAGTTTTCTGTTCCCTGAGTGACCAGAGCAGGGGCTGTACTAGAGTAATCAGGAACCTGCTAGAACCAGTTAAGGCAGGCAGGCTAATTAGGACACCTGGAGCCAATTAAGAAGAAACTTCTAGAATCAATTAAGGCAGGCTAATCAGGGCACCTGGGTTTTAAAAAGGAGCTCACTTCAGTTTGTGGTGTGAGTGTGAGGAGCTGGGAGCAAGAGGCACAAGGAGCTGAGAGTGAGAGGGTATGCTGCTGGAGGACTGAGGAGCACAAGCGTTATCAGACACCAGGAGGAAGTCCTGTGGTGAGAATTAGGAAGGTGTTTGGAGGAGGCCATGGGGAAGTAGCCCAGGGAGTTGTAGCTGTCATGCAGCTGTTACAGAAGGTACTATAGACAGCTGCAGTCCACAGGGCCCTGGGCTGGAACCCAGAGTAGAGGGCGGGCCTGGGTTCCCCCCAAACCTCCCAATTGACCTGGACTGTGGGTTCTTCCAGAGGGGAATGTCTCTGGGCTATTCCCCAACCCACATGGTGAATCTCTGAGGCAAGAAAATCTGCCAATAAGCGCAGGACCCACCAAGATAGAGGAGGAACTTTCTTTCTCTCTCTCTCTCTCTCTCTCTCTAATTCACTCTCAAGCTCCTGTAATACTTTGCAAACCCAATGAGTATATACTTATTTTAAACATGCTAATGAGGAAGTCTTTGAAATAAGAAAATACTGATTTTTTGGAAAATTTCATTCTACAGTAACTGCTGAATTAAATGGTAAAGTTAATGTGTTCTGAGGGAAGCAGTAAAGAGAGCATGTGGCAACTTCTTGAAACACATTTAAAAATGAAGAGTACATATTTGTATAATTGAAGTTTATTCCATCAAACTACTTTCAGACTTTTAGCAATGTAGTTGACTTAAGCTAGTTCATTTAAATTAGAGTATTTAAGAATGATTTTATCAAAACATTTTTGGTTTTATGTCCCTTTTTAGTGTGTGTTTGTGTGTATATATATATATTTTATATATATATATATACACATTAACTTTACCATTTAATTCATATTTATGTCCATATAGTGTTGTGACATGATGTATCCTGTCAGAGTTCTTATTCCCATTTGGTCATAATTATATAAATTGACACAATACATTTTCATATTTAAAATATATATATATACACATGTATTGTGTCAATTTATATAATTATGACCAAATGGGAATAAGAACTCTGACAGGATACATCATGTCACAACACTATATGGACATAAATTAGTGAATCGTTAATCTGTGGATCACCATAATGTACAAAATTATAACGGCTTCTTCAGAACTCTCATGCTGTCATGTAAATGTGTGTTATGGATCCGCCCAGCTGTGTTTCATTGACATGAGACACTAATGGTTCCAAGTGCTGACTGTATAGATTGACTTGAGTATGTTAAGGGTAAATGATAGACCAACATCTGGTCATTAACATCATTCAATCAGATCCTTCACGGTGTATTCAAATTTACAGTGTTGTCATACATATCATACAACAGTTGTGAATGTTGAACCAGTCAGTTCACCCAGTATATTAATACTCTGTCTTAAAAACATACTATAGTCCTGCCTGTTCTTCAGAAATAGAATATGTCAGGAGAGAAGCTTTAGAGAATGACAAGTAAATGTCCTTTGATCTTCCTTGAGTGAGTTTGTGTGGGAAGAAAAGTCCAAATGATCTCAGAGATCCTTCTAGTATTAAAAGAGAGGGAAGGCAGAAAATACTGAAGGTGAATTGTTGGCTTCTCTACTGGTGTGAAACTGAAGGTTTTGGGTCTGTGGAACACTGGGCCACATTTCAATAAGAATGGGGGGCTGTATAAACAGGATAATCTGCATGTCACAGGTAGGGAGGCTAATCTTCTCAGTTGGAGACTGACTGGAGCAGTCAGGAGGGTGTTAAACCATGGAGGCACAATTACAAACAATATCACAAACAAATTAAACTGAAATGACAAAGAATGTGAAGATAGGACATTTTTCAATTGCTTATATTCCAATGCTCGGAGTCTGGACTACAAGCAAGAGGAGCTGGAAATTGTCACTGAGAAGAAATTTGATATAATTGACATTACTGAAACCTAGTGAAACTATTCCCATGATTGGAATATTAAAATCATTGGTTATAACTTGTTTAGGGTGAAAGAGGTAGTGGGGGCACTATGCATTGAAGACATTGTTTCCTGTTTTAGAGTTATTGATGACTCCAAACCAAAGGATCTTTAATGCACATAACAATAATTTTCTACTACAAGCTTTGTTATCCAACAGGAGGTTAACCCTATTTGGTACCTCATTATGATGGATAGAGACAAATTAATTACTTTGTCTGGAAGTTGGTGGTTTCCTAGGGACTAGTGATCATGATTATATTTAATGTGGTCAAACAAAGGACCGTCTCAACCAGAAATATATATACTTGGTGTTCAAAATGGCTAATTCCCCTAAGGTGAGAAAACTATGAGTGACATTTATTGGGATGAAAAATGTATACATAAAAAATGAACGAAAAGTGGGAATCCGTTAAGAAAACTTTACTAGATGGCCAAAAAAAAACCATGATTCCACAATCAAGAAAGAGGACAACTTTGGCTAAAGACCATCTTTTTTGGTGATGAAGTCAAGGTAGTAGTTAGAAATAAAAAGCAATATATAACAAATAGAGAAAAAAGAGAAATAACAATAAATATAAATAAGAAGCTTTGAAGTGTAGAAAATTGTCAAGGAAACTAAAGACATCAGAAAAAACATCCGTGGCTGGCAGAGCTAAAGACAGGAGTTTTTAAAGTTTATTAGAAACAAAAATAAAATAGAACCTAGCACAGATACAGGCTCATAAGTAGCTGGAGATGGTAAAATTGTTAATGATGCAGAAAAGGCAAAAGTGACAAATTCCTTTATTTGTAACGGAACAGTATGATGATCTCGGCATAGGCTGAGGAATGTGCTGGCCACTGCTTCCTGCAGCCCCCATTGGCCTGGAATGGCAAACCATGGCCAGTGGGAGCTGCGATCAGTCGATGGATGCTGCAGATAAACTAACTGGCCCAGCCCGCCAGCAGATTTCCCAGACAGGCTGCCTGCCAAAGGTTGTCGATCCCTGGTGTAGATGCTGACATAATTAGATTGATGTAAGCTGCCTTATGTCGACCTAACTCTGTAGTGTAGACTAGGGCTCAGTCTGAGTAAGGTAATGCTTCTTTGATCACTGTAGCTTTGACTGGCCAGGGCTAATCTTGTTAAATTCCCAGCTCTCCTTTTAAAGCATCTGTGGACAGTTTAATGTCTTTCAGTGGGTCAAAATAGCTCCAGTGCTGCAATTTATGTCAGAATGTGCTTTTCATCACCAAACTCTTTCATACTCTGACTTCCATGCCCATTCAATGACCTGAATGGAGATGCCTTAGGTGAGCTGTGCGATCTGTATACTTAAGTAAGAATTTATTGATATAATTCAACATGCCTAGCTGCCTTTGAATTCCCTTTTTATATCTTCAGGCATGTTAAATATTGCTTGAATCTTTGACTCTTCAGGCAAGATTCCTTTGTAGGTCAGCCTCTCTCCCAAGTATGTGATTCCACAGCTTGAAATTGACATTTGGCCTTTTTCAGTTTAAGATTATTTGCTCTGTCAATTGCCAGTACTCAGATGTTCCTTAGGTTCAATAACAATGCTGCCCCAAATTATTATGCTATCAATATACACTTTCACTCTCACTAGATCCTCTGGCATCTAGCTCATTGTATGGTGAAATACTTCTGGAGCCAATATATTTTGAAAGGCAGTCTTAGGAAGCAGATATATTCTAAATGGTGTGTTGAAAGTGCAGATTGTGGAGCTCCCAGTGTCCAAGGGGATCTGCCAAAATCCAGCCCAATTTGTATCTAATTTGATGAAGAATTTGACTCCTATGCTCTCAAACAACAGTTCGTTTCTTGTGAGCCAGTGGAACTGCTCTTTTTTTGTTTTTCATTCTGAACCTTGAGGTCCATATGTAGCTATAGACCCATTCTCCCCCCCCCTATAATTAAGGAATGACCCCAATCTGGGGGTTCTTCTATTCTCCAAATTATGTCAGTTGCTATCATATTTTGCAGCTTTTCTGCTAGCCTCTTTCTGAAGGCTTGTGAAATTCTTTGTAGCATATACCACAGGTTCTGCAACTTCTCATAATCATATCTTTTATGTTACTGGCAGGTACCCATTTCCTGTAAATACATCTTCATATGATGCTATTAATACACTCAGATTTTGCATACATCCTCTTAACAAGGTCAAACGACTAACACATGTCTAGGCCAAGATTGGTTGCTTGCCTCTGTGTACCACTACCATCTCCTGTTTTATCAGTTATCCAGTGAATTGAAGTGGCAATGTGCACTCTCCCACCGTTGGAATTCTTCCTCCATTATAGTCTTTCACAGAAACTTTTGACACTTCCACTTTTATGTGCTTCTTACATCTCTCTAATTCAGTATTTGTTATTTCATTTACCTGTGCTCCAGTATCTATCTTGTAAGTCACATAAGTGCAATTTGCGCACCTTTTAATTAGTCAATCTTTTGAGTTTTCAGCCTCCTCCATTATTGTGTTTAAGAGCAGCTCTTCCTCATAGATTCATAGACTTTAAAGTCTGAAGGGACCATCATGATCATCATGTCTAATTTATGCACACTGCAGGCACAGAACCTCACCCACCCATAGGCACCAACTTCCCCTCTTTGCAGTGGGTGCTCGACCCCCACCTCCTCTGCTCCCGGCCCTGCCCCCCTCCACCCCTTCCATGAGGCCCTGCCCCAGCCCCGCCTCTTCCCACCCCTCCCCTTCCACCATTCTCCGGATCCCCACCCTCGGCCCCACCTCTTCCCCATCTCCTCCCCTGAGCATGCCACCTTACCTCTCTTCTCCACCCTCAGAGCGTGCAAACAGCTGTTTGGCGGTGGCTCAGTGGGAAGCGCTGGAAGGTAGGCAGAGGAGCGGAGATGTGGCGCACTCGGGGGGGGGGGGGGGGAGATCCCAAGGACCAGACCAGAGACCTGTTGCCTATGGAGTTGGAATCCCAGGGAGCTACCTACACTGAGGGGCTCAGAGATGCCAACGATGTCTGGACCTCGGCTTCAGGAGACACGGTAGGAAGTGGCCCAGGGAGGCAATGTGAGTGGTATCTCCTACCTGAGGAAGATCAATGTATTGTGGTAGGATCTCCACTGACTGGGTGGTGACCACACGCACTGCTGACAGGGCCCTGGGCCAGGACCCTGTAGAGCAGGGAGGGACCGGGTCCCCCCTTCTCCAGCTGTCACCCCTGCTGGGTGGTGGCCCCTTACTCTGGTCATTAGGTCCCACAGCCCTGAATCCCAAGAGCAGCCATACTGACTCTGGCCATTGGGCCACACTGCCCTGACTCCAAGGGCAGTTGTATCAACTCTGGCTATTAAGCCACACAGCCCTGATTCCTAGGGCAGCCATACAGATTCCAGCCATTGGGTTGTGCTGCTCTCAGCCTCGGGGTAGTTGGATAGACTGTAACAACAGTAGTATCACAACCCCAACATGCCCCAAAGGGGGATGGAGTGTGCATACCCCAAGGCAGTTAGGTTAAACAAGTCAAACTCTTTCAGTCTCCTCTTGTAAGGTAGGTTTTCCATTCCTCAGATCATCCTAGAAGCCCTTCTCTTCACTTGAGTAATCAGTTAATTTATACTTTTCCCTGCTTTCTCTGCAGATTTTAGATCGTGGTTGGGTTTGTACACGTTTGCCAGAATGCTGGGCATTTCCTATGCTCATTCTGGTTGCCACATTGTATCCTGCTTTGCATTTTTATGTTGCTGGCCAATTTAATTCCTGTGAATAACAAATAGGAGTGGGGAGGTGATTTTATCTTTGTGTATGGCATTGATGAGAACAACACTGGAATACTCAACATTTTAAAAACGGATGTTGTAAAACTGGAGAGGTTTTGGAAAAAAAAGCCACAAAAATGATTTAAGGGCTAAAAAAAAAATGCCATACAGTGAGAGACTTAAAGAGCTTAATGTGTTCAGTTTATGAAAAAAGTTTGAAAGATGACTTGATTATAGCATATAAGTACCTTCACAGGGAGAAAATAACCAGATACTAAAGGACTCTTTAATCTAGCAGAGAAAAGCATAACTAGAACCAATGTCTGGAAACTAAAGCCAGGCAATTTTTAATTAGTAATAAAAGACAAGTATTTAGCAGTAAGAGTGATTACCCATCAAAACAAATTACTAAGATAAATGGTGGATTCTCCATCTTGAAGTCTTAAAATCAAGAATACATGCTTTTCTGGAAGATATGCTTTATTCAAACACAAATTATTGGGCCCAATGGAGGGATAAAATTTAACAGCATGTGATTTACATGAGGTCAGAGTAGATGATCAAATAGTTCCTTCTGGCCTTAAATTCTATGGATCTATAGGTATAAGAGCCATCTTGTGGATTAAATCAGTAAACTACCAGATTGAGGTGAGGAATATCCTGCTGATAAAAGATGATGGAGTGCTCATTGCATACCATGAAGAGGAGCTCCAGTAACTTTGCAATTGCTTTGTGCTAGCTTGTGATTAATTTGAACTAACCATCGGTCTAAAGAAGGCAATGATTATGGCACAAGGTGTGTTGACTGAACCAGAAGTTTTAAGAGCCAGCACTCACTAGGAGTAGTGCACAGGTTCTGCTATCTAGGATTAACTGTATTGGATAACATATCTGCAGATGACAAGCTTAATTCTCACACTGGAAAGGCAGCCACTGTCACCCTGCATTTAAGGGGTGTGTATATCCCAGAATATGACCAATCTAATTGCAACCATATTATGTGCATTCAGCCACCCTAAAGTAATAAAATTGAACACCACATAGTTAATTTGGAAACAGGCTTTCAGAAGCAAGGTCATATCTAGCTGGCAGGTTTTGCCAATCAGAATGGGAGAAAGAAACAAACCTTTAAACAATTAAAACGAAAAACCTTGGTGATTAAAAACACCTTAAGTCTAAACACCTCTAATATTAAAAGTGTATTAAATTAAAATAATAATAATACAATAAAAACATGATAACCTATATGTTTTATAAAAATTCATTATACAAAATTAGCTAATAAAGTATACTTTCAAGCAGTCCTCTAACAACACCTTAAAAAAACATTTTTCCTAACACTCTTTCTCACCAGTGGGTAAGCAATTGACCACTGCAAACCTGCTATTAATTACTCAATACTGTTCCAAATGTTAGGTAAATATCTAAAATGTTCTAAACCTATTGCTTATATTTGTGTGTGCTTAAATCTGGCTTTGAATCATGTGTCCACCGCTGATCATTCAAAAATATGTTAAGCTGAAGTTGGCTCTGAGCATGGTATAAATGGAATCATGTTGACACAGTCTTTGAGATGCTTGGTTTCAGTCTCCATGTTTTCAATACTCACCTCTGGTAGCCATATCACCATCCTCTTCTGTTCAGGTTCTCTTCAATCTTTTGGAAGTCAGGGTCCTTTGAAGCCAAACACATATTGTTAATATACATGAACTGGAGGTGGTATGCAGTAGGGCATTGGTGAATACATTAAATAAAGTTGGAGCCAGCACTGAGTCTTGCGGGAGTCTTTTCTTCTGGTATCTCCACATTCTTGTTTTGCGGCTCAGAGCCACCTGAATGTCTACGTTGGACCATCAGCTTTGTTGCTATGACAACCCATCTAGAAATAACTCAATGTCTTACATCACAGACCCAGACAGTATCAAAGACTGCTGTAAAGTGAAAAAAAGACAGATCCAGTTTTCTCCTTCTTTTGAAGTCCATTCTCAATATACATAGTAAGTGCTAACACTTGGCCATGGGTGATTTATTTGGGTCAGAGACCTCACTGATCATCACTCAAAAGTTGCTCTAGTATGGGCATAATTCTCTGTAGGATCATCTGCTCCAGGTATTTGTAGCTACAACTCAGGAGTGATATGGCTTTCTGACATATCTCAGGGACATGAACACAAGATAACTGCTGCTGGCTTTTCTTCCCAAGATGTAGTGATGGCTAATGATGCTTGTTTGGTGGGTGTCATATTTCTGGGTAAGCCCACCAAGGAATGTCTAATGTCAAACTCTCAATTGTTATGTTTGGTCCAAGAGATATTGTATTGGGATATACCATGGCTAGGGTGTGCCTCATCAGCATCACATACTGACACCCCATAAAGTTGACAGCACAACACTATACCAGCATTAACTATTTTTTTATTATTTCATTGTGTTTTTCTATTCATAGAATATTTTCCCCTCTTCTCTCCTCCCCACCTCTATTACACTGGTCTACAATTTTTGTCAAGTCGTCTGCTTCAGAGATAAAATGTGCTATTTATTATGTATTTTGATGTGCTGAATTCAAATATGACAACTAAAACAAGTGGCTACTGTTTCTAAGATATTTAAGTTTTTACATTTTATGTCTATGTATATTGTGTAGACAGAGTTTTAATCATAAATTGTAAATCTAGGTCTTTTCATGTATTAATGGTTGCTTTACATGATATTTCACCTGTCCTGTTTATGTAACACTTTAAAAATCAGCAAAAGGGTTATATAAATAAAATTTATTATGGAACAAAAGGCAAAAAACTATTATGTACATAGTTTAGTCCTATTCAGTGTCTACTAGGCGCTTCTTTGCTTGTCTCTTGTATTCATTAAATGGAGCATCTCTTGTCACTGTCCAGCAATAGTCTGCAAGCATTGATGGGCTCCATTTGCCCTGATAGCATTTCTCAATTGTTGCAATGTCCTGGTGAAATTGCTCACCGTGCTCGTCGCTCACTGCTCCGCAGTTCGGTGGAAAAAAATCTAGATGAGAGTGCAAAAAATGTATCTTTAGTGACATATTGCAACCAAGGCTTTTGTATGCCTTGAGGAGGTTTTCCACCAAAACCTGTAGTTGTCTGCCTTGTTTCCGAGAATTTATTGCCACTAACTGGAAGGCTTTCCATGACGTCTTTTCCTTGCCACACAGTGCATGGTCAAATGCATCATCTCAAAGAAGTTCACAAATCTGAGGACCAACAAAGACACCTTCCTTTATCTTAGCTTCACTTAACCTTGGAAATTTTCCACGGAGGTACTTGAAAGCTGCTTGTGTTTTGTCAATGGCCTTGACAAAGTTCTTCGTCAGACCCAGCTTGATGTGTAAGGGTGGTAACAAACTCTTCCTTGATTCAACAAGTGGTGGATGCTGAACACTTTTCCTCCCAGGCTCCAATGAATGTCGGAGTGGCCAATCTTTCTTGATGTAGTGGGAATCTCTTGCACAACTATCCCATTCACAGAGAAAACAGCAGTACTTTGTGTATCCAGTCTGCAGACCAAGCAAGAGAGCAACAACCTTCAAATTGCCACAAAGCTGCCACTGATGGTCATAGTTTATGCATCTCAAAAGTTGTTTCATGTTGTCATAGGTTTCCTTCATATGGACTGCATGACCAACTGGAATTGATGGCAAAACATTGCTATTATGCAGTAAAACAGCATTAAGACTTGTCTTCGATGAATCAATGAACATTCTCCACTCATCTGGATCGTGAACGATGTTGAGGGCTGCCATCACACCATCACTGTTGTTGCAGGCTACAAGATCACCTTCCATGAAGAAGAATGGGACAAGATCCTTTTGACGGTCACGGAACATGGAAACCCTAACATCACCTGCCAGGAGATTCCACTGCTGTAGTCTGGAGCCCAACAGCTCTGCCTTACTCTTGGGTAGTTCCAAATCCCTGACAAGGTCATTCAGTTCACCTTGTGTTATGAGGTATCTATCAGAGGAGGAGGATGGGAGAAAATGTGGGTCCTGTGACATTGATGGTTCAGGACCAGAAGTTTCATCCTCTTCCTCGTCTGATTCAAGTGAGAATGATTCTGCTGCATCAGGAACTGGCAGTCCTTCTCCGTGGGATACTAGGCGTATAGCTGATGGAATGTTTGGATAATGCAGTCCACTTTTTCTTCTTTGGCACACCTTTCCCAACTGGAGGCACCATGCAGAAGTAGCAATTGCTGGTATGATCTGTTGGCTCTCTCCAAATCATTGGCACTGCAAAAGGCATAAATTTCCTTTTCCTGTTCAACCACTGGCGAAGATTTGTTGCACAAGTGTTGCAGCATATGTGTGGGGCCCACCTCTTGTCCTGAGCTCCAATTTTGCAGCCAAAATAAAGGTGATAGGCTTTCTTAACCATAGTGGTTATACTGCACTTTTGTGATGCAAAGGACACTTCACCACAAACATAGCAGAAGTTATCTGCACTGTTCACACAAGCACGAGGCATCTCTACTCACTTTGGCTAAACAGAAATGTGTCCCCTTGCAAAATCAAAAACTGACAAATAAGAGCACGACACTGTATGATTTCTAGAGCTGATCTAGGGCAATTTGTTCAGCAGAGTGATGTAAGCTTCGTTATGATTGCATCATCCATGACTTCTAGGAATAACATGATTCAATTCATATCATGTATGACGCAATACCAGCTTCAGACTGCATCATTCATTGTTTTGCCTAAAAAGCAAGTACTGTCCAAACCCAGTCGTAGATTTATTCATAGATCCAGTCAAAGATGTATATTAGTCATTTCTGGTTTAAATTGAGATCCCTTCCCTTTATAACTCATGTATCCTCCGCCATTCCCAAGTCAAGGGTAGTATATACTGACCCAGTAGCATATCTTGAAAACTAGAGCCAATCAACAATTTTAAGCATCATTTTCGTTCTCAATGACCCAGAATTTGTAAAGTTTGACTACATTTCTTTCAGAAGCATTTTGGCTGTAGAGCAGTGTTATTTGAGTGGAGGTGTGATGGGTGGACTAAGCCCAGAGGCCCCCTGCTGGAGGCCTCAGGGTCCTGCCACACCCCATTCCAGAGGGGAGCAAAAGAGAAATCCTCCAATCAGCCTACAGTGGCTGCAGGGGAAGCAGCTTATAGTGGCTTTGGGGGAAGCAGCCAGTTAGAGGGGCTGCAGGAGTGACCAATCAGGCACCAGGAGGGCCATATAAAAAGCAGCTGCAGAGACAGAGGCAGTCAGTTGTTACCTGGAGCTGGAAGAGAGAAGACTGTGTTCCTGGCTGGCTGAAAGAGCAGCAGGACAATGGACAGCTCAGTGTGGGCAGGGACTGGGCGAGGTAAGAAGGAGCACTTTCCTGGGAGGGCTGCAGAAAGACAGTGCCTCTAGGGAGGAAGCCCTGGCGGGGAATGACTCCCAGGTCTGGAAGAAGGAAAAAAAAACTGTATATCCTGGAAGGGGCTTGTTCTGTTGCAGTTAGAGACAGTGTGTGACTTGACCAGAGGGCTGAATCACTGAACAAACCATCGACCAAAGGGGTGCTTGTGCTGGCCCTGGTGCAGGACGGTTTTTCCACAACCCTTGTTTTCTTCCTTCATATCAGGAAAGGAAGAAAACAAGGGTTGTTTCCTTCTTTCATGGGACAGGGGCTGAAGAGGGAGTCTGACCACTGGTGCCTATTTGCTCAGCACTCACCCTGCTGTCACACTTGAGACCATTTGAAGTTAGCAGCACACAAAGACCCAACAAGTGAGCAAATGAATAAAGTAGGAGATTGAGTTGTCTGAGAGGTAATATAAATAAAGTAAAGGAAGTTGCTGGTATATAGAATGGGCTTCCCTGAAAGATTAGTGTCTCTACACAGCAATACACAGTTGCCAAATCTTCCTAAAACAATCCCAAATTACTAAAAAAAGAACAGGAGTACTTGTAAAGCTCTTTGTTCTATGCTGACTGCATCTGTTACATGGCAGTCCTATGGAAGTGCTCCAGAAATTCTAGTTAAACAGTTAAATCTTCCTTCGCCTGACTTCTTGCCCTAATAAAAATGTGGTTGTGTTTTTAACCTCAGTAGTTGCTGTCATTAAGTGTAGTGGAACAGACACTGTATAGGATCAGTCATGTATACAAAGGTCAAAGGAACTATCACAGACTGCACCTGCTCCAGTGTTTAAGTTTATTATCCTCTATGACACCTGTGACTCTAACCTCTTAAGAGTTTGGCATTTTTCTAGCAGAATTCTTATTCAACGAGTTAAAATCCATGAGAATTTTCCATATTATGGCCACAAGCTCTCTTTTGCCACAACACCTTATGAGTACATCTTCTTAATTAAAGATACAGCCAGTGTAATGATTTAATCTGTCTTCCTTGCTCTCACACAGAGCCTTCATCAGATCATACCCCAAAACAAGCTCCGCATATGTTTCATTGGCAAATATTCAAATGAGTCCTTTAACTGTGCCAGTGATATCTGAGAATACTTGGCAGCAACATAATATATATCTGAGCCTTGACCAGGAGCCGTCTCTTGGTACCCATACAGTGTTTGCCTTGAGAAACCATACATTTTGCCTTAATGTCAGTGTCTTATCCTGCTGCCTTCATTCATGTTGAGTCATATCAGACTTATTCATTTCAAATATTGTTGTGATTTTTTTATTTTATTTTAAATATATCCTGAATTTTAATAATGATTTGTCCTTACAGGGCATGTTCTTTCTAAGGATCCCAACACACTCTATGAACAGTAATTAGCTTCCTTCACAACAGCTGGAGGAGAAAGATAATTCAGTTTTGTAGAGGATTTTGATATTTCAAAATTTGGTTTTATTCCAACTTAGATCTAAACCAAGGATTTTGAAGTGCTTCATGAAAGAGGGTAGAACCCAATTCCAGGACAGGCTGCCCAGATCAGCAGACCATGAAAATCTGGGTGTTCCCAACTTTGGGTCAGTTTGCATGGTGATCTACCTCAGAATCACATCTTCTGGAAGTCTTGAGAGCCCAGGCTGCTCGGGAGCCATGCAGGTGAGTTAGCTGGAAATGGGACATGTTTCCAATGGTTATCTGTTTGGCAGGCAGAGTTACATTGGAACTTCATTGAAATCGAACCATCTCCACAGAATGTTTCAATTTTCATGAATCTGCAAATCAAAACAACAAAATATTTCTCCTTAATTTCTCTGACCAATTCTATTCACAACTCCCTTTTCAGATGGTACCTACACTGGTCTTCATTAAAAGGGTCGTTATATCAGCATTTGCTAACAATTACCACACTGTGGTATCTTAAATATCAAAGTATTTTTTTCTGTATTTGCAACAGGAAATCATGGTGGGATCTCAAATAAACATGGTGACTGGTGTAGTGACTGGCATTTTACCTTAAGTAAGTTTGTAGAATGCCAAGCACAAGGGGACTCTGGCTGTTTGGATTCCCTAAGTACTACCATATTACAAAGAATAAATAAATGAATATCCTCCTTTTACAGGTGGGAGAATGAGACAGAGTTCAGGGGGTTTGCATAATGTCACACAAGGAGTCTGGCAGAGAAACTAAAAATGAGTGCTCCTGCTGATGGTCCTATGCCTTAACTACAGGTTCATCCAGATATTAAAATACAACTGGGTAATAATTAAGCTACCTGAGTTGTATATATTCAGTTAGTCTATATATTTTTTTTAAATCACTATCTGCAAAAAATCCCCAAAGCACCTACTTTAAGAGTTTTGAAGTCAGGGCCCATTGCCTGAATTTGAGTTGTGTGGAATGCTGATTGCCAGTTTGTTATATAAGAACTTATTGCCACCTAGTTGGAATTTTTACTGCAACATTAACTTTTATTTTCAACAACAATGCAGAATTTTTTCTTTAAAATTATAGGAAGATTGGGTTTATAGTACCAGACAAGCAATACTAGTAAGTCAGTCTCTCTCTAAGATCTATTTTGAGAATGAGAGAGAGAATGCGATGTCTAGAATTCTGAAAAAATCTCAGTAGAAAGGAAATATGTATTCATTGTTTCATTATGAAAAATAGTAATTGCTTATGGCTTACGTGAATAGTTGTTTCATTTCTAAATCCAACACAGACAATTTCTACTATTGATAATTTACATCCTTGTTGATAATCCATAGTCCAAGGATTTAAATGGGGAAGGAGATTGTACTATCTTGTTATCCCTAGACATGATACATCTCCCAGTGACTAGACTGGAATGTATAAATATTTTTGGAAAGCCATTTCTGACCACTACTCCTTGTCAAATATAAAATGTATGGTCACCAATGAAAGTTGGCTGACTTTTCTAAGTCATTGTTGACTTGGGGCACATTTGTAGACAGTATGGGGAACCTGGGTCTTCCATTTGCCTATCTCATTTAAAAACAGAACTTTCCTGTGACAGGATGTACAAACTCCACACCACCATGGAAGGGGTTAAGAAGCTGCTTTGGGCTAGAATGGTCCTGCTCCTCTGCACCTACAAATCATGCCAGGACTGGAGGAGGAGGAATTAAAAGGAGGGAATACCACTTAGCGTGGGACAACCTTGGGAGGGGTTGCTCCTCAGCTTCCAGAAAGGTCTGACAACCTACAGAGCCTCTGCCCTGGCAGAAAAGAGAACACAGATCCCCTGGGCTAAGAGGGGAAAAGAGACTGAGACTTCTACTGGAGAGCCAGTGAACTCAGAGGGGGGGATGACTTCCATACTTCCAAGGCTCTCTGAAATAAGAGAGGACAATATCTGGACTCAGGCTGCCTACAGTTCCCCCCCCCCCCCCTTATGCTTTTATTTAACCTTGTTTTCTAACTGTGGATTCTTTTGTTTGGTTTACCTGGAACCCCAAGATGAGAAGAAACAATCAGAAGGCCTCAACCAGAGGGTAGTATGCTGGCCCTGCTAGACTGCACTACGCTGCAGTGCTCCCCACATAGCTACTAAAGGGGATACTTTGCCTAAGACATATTTGTGACAGTTCCACTTCTAACTGTGCACCTTTCACAAACAATACACTCTCTTAAAATACCTTTTTCATTTTTAATAGGACCATGTTTTAAACTACATATTAATGAACAAGTTCAGCCAAATCAGGAAATGACCAAAATCACACCCCACTTCTTGAATTAACAGTAGTTATTTTTTAGGTTCAAAAAGATAGCTTTAAAAAAAGTTCACATGTCTCTCCACTTTCAGGATTTATTTTGAATATTGAAATACTATGGGAATTGATAAAGGTTATGCAAGGTCTTATTTAGCTGACAGACAATAAACAGAAATCTCAGTCTTTGAAGTTTCAGTTTTATCACAGAACCATTGATTTTACAGCAACATCACTTGACTTTTTTTACAAAAATTAACCTGTCACTGCACACTGAAATATAACATTGCAAAAATGTCCAATCTCAGGCATTCAGAAATTGATTTTGCGCCAATAAAAACCATGAAATTCTTCAGTTGATATGTTAGGTATCAGTACCAGTCTGGCACATACAGATTTTCAGTGGAGATGTCAACTTTCCTCTTAGGACAGGCACATATTGCCGTTTTTTTTCTCTTCTGTGTCCAATTATATTTGACATTTAATGTAAAATCCACAACCTGGAATGTTACAATCTTTTGAGAGTTAGGGTGCAGTTTCATTATGAATTTAGATTTTAACAAATGTAAAACATAATAAAACAATGGCTTCATATTAAAAGTTCTGATTGCTTTGTATTATTATTAATGATGATTTTCACTTAGATGGTCTGAGCCAAAATTCATTAAGTCAATTGAAAGACTCCTATTTACCTTACTGGACTTTAGAACTAGCCGGTGAAGCAGTTTCCTGTTTAAGTTCTTGCTAAGAAAGGTAAGCATCATAGTTTCTGTTTCTTAAATGAAGGAAACTAAGGGAAAGAGAGGTAAAGTGACTTGCCCACAGTCATTAAGTAACTCAGCAGAAGAGCCAGGACTAGAATCCAAGTCCCTTCTGTATATTATAATGGATAAAAATGCCATGACATTACTGAAATTGAATACAGATGAATAAATAAATCAGATCATATGATTAAAAATTGCAATCTTCTAGTGTGCTAATTACGACATTAGTCAAATGGCCTGGATTTTGCCATAATCCTTGTAGTGTATTCTGTTTCATATTGGCAAGATTGATTAGATTTCATTCACTTATCTATTTAGCAGAACTTTCTTTCTTAAAGAAGGCATTTACAAGAAAGGATTATATCTAATATATTTCAATGTGCATAATCCCAAGTAAATGAAACCGGTCTTCTTCTCTTCTGATCTTTAAACCAATTTGCAGGAAGCTACCCTGCTTTATTTTTTTCCAACTTTCACTTCTTGTTACTGACTGTTCTTTGTTTTAATTCCCACATCCTGTATTTACATCCAGCTAGAGACTTAGGTTGAAGATGTTAAAGCTGTGAGGCCCTTTAAAACCAGTTATTAGGCTAATTTCTGATCTTTCGATTTGTGAGACTGCCTTGTAAATTATGTCAGATCTTGGCATGAAAATAAGCAAAGAAGGTCTGGTACCAGATTCTGCATTTAGTTTTTCACATGTGCATGTGTAGGACTGTCTTTGGAATCCAGATTGGCATTTGCACCAATCAGAGTTAGTGTTTTACACTAGATGTCTAATTGTCTATTTTATTTGGCATGTGCTTTATTCTGTATAGTCAGCTAGATTTGTCTTCTTAGAGCAACAATAACATAGATCAGCAGAGTATTTATTATATACAAATAAACAATGTCTGGCTAAAATGATTAGGTGAAAGAAGTAATGTGTTTGCCTGTCACTGTGATTGATAATATCACAAAATATATGTGCAGCCCAATAATTAATTACATCTGACACTTGACTATATATATATATATATATATATATATATATATATATATATAATATATATATATATATATATATATGGGTTTCAAATAGGCCTAATCTAATTTTCACACAACATACATAGAAACACATATAGGGACATAGGACTGGAAGGGACTCCTTGGTCATTCAATCCAGTCCCTTGTTGTTGCAGTCAACCCCATCATATAATGCCATTCATAAACTTATCAAGCTCCATTTTAACGCTAAACAGGTTGGTTCCAATACTCCTACTGGAAGGCTGTTCCTGGACCATACTCCTATGATGGTTAGAAACTTTCTTCTAATTTCCAGCCTAAGTTTATTCATGGTCAGTTCCTACCCATTTGTACTCCTTCCAACATTGTCCTTTAGCTTAAATAGTTCTTCCTCCCTGGTGTTTACCCCGCTGATGTATTAATACAGAGCAATCATATTCCCTCTCAGATTTCATGTTGCTAAGGTAAACAAACCAAGATCTGTCACTTCCTTTCATAAGATAGATTCTTCATTCCCATGATCATCCTAGTAGCCCATCCCTGCACCTGTTCCAGTTTGAATTAAGCTTCCTTGAACATGGGTGACCAGAATTGTACTCAGTATTTGAGATGAAGTTGCCCATGCCTTGTACAATGGCATTAATACTTCCCTATTTCTATTGGAAATACCTCATGTCATACATCCTAGGATTGTGTTTGCCTTTTTCAAGACTACATTACATTAGTGATTCACAGTATCCTGCAATCAACTTATACTTCCCGGTCTTTCTCATCCAACTGACGAGGCCCCACTTTATAGCAGAAATTCTTGTTATGGGTCCCTATATTCATGAGCTTGGACTTTGTAGTATTACAATTCATCCTATTTCTATTACTTTTTGCCTTCTGTGTAAGATTTGAATCCTCTCTGTATTGATACTGCCTTCCAAATTTGCCACCAGCAAATTTCTTTAGCACACTCCTATCTTTGTCAGTGATTGGTTTCCATGTTATTTATTGTTTTCATGTTCTCAATTATTTCCTCCCTGTCAGTAAGAAGAAGATCCTTCAGTTTGGCTTTCTACTTTCAGGATCATTTAACAGCACACAACAAAACTAAATGACAGCTCAGGATAGAAAGTGAAGAATATCTTAATTGGATGAAAATACAAATGTAATTGCCAAACTGAAATTTGGCCAAGTTCCCAGAGTTAGCACCCTGACTTGATGGAGCATTGTGGAATCATTAAAGACCTCAAGTGATCAAGATCTTTCCATCACATCTGATCTGAACCATGGTACATTAACATAATGCATACAAACACAGTGCTGGAGATTGGTTCAATAATGGTGACTCTAGTAGGAAAGAAGAATGTGTGAATCACTGTGACCATTTCCTTCAACATGTGAGTTTTCCCTGCAAGACTTTCCTCAAAGTATAGACTATGCCTATCCCTGCTTCATTTGTAAAATCTGGTGAAATTACAGCCCAAGATAATCTGGCTACAGGAAATTCACGAAATGATAGGCAGTATATTAATCATCTGGTCAAACAGAAGAGTGCTTTGGTACCTGTTTGTGTCTTAAATCAGATAAAGAAAGAACAGACAGAACACAAAGCTGGGCAGTTCATGCTTTTTATAACTGAAAGACAACTTTTGATAGTTACTAATAAAGAAAGAAATGTGACCATGCATAGTACCATTTCAGCATGGACTGTTGCCTCCCAGAGAGTTATAGCTCTCTAAAGAGAAAGTCAAACAAATCCATTCTCTGGATGGAATTACATAGTAAAGCAGTTTGTTCTAAACTATACTGATTCTTTTGCAGAAAATGAGATAGTAACTTTGCCTCTTGCTCCTTTCCAACTTTAAGGCAGCAAATGCTCAAATGCAGAGCATCAGTTTAGGAAAGATTCATAACTAAGTGAAATTCTAATAACAAAAATGCTTTGAATAAACAATTTCCATATTCTATATATGCAGAGTATATTAAGTAGAGCACATAGTGATTGATCATCAGAATATTGTACTCTTTTGTAATGTCTAAAGGTGTAACTTATTGTGCAATTTCTGTACTTAAGTTTAAAAAATCATTCTGATATGTTTTGAAAGATGTTTAATCAATGTTGGAAATAGATCAATGACTCAAAAGAATCACTGGCAAGATCTCCTGTTTAAACAATAAGCACATCTGCAAAGACCCTGAATCAGATTTTATATAGTACTCACTGTTCAATTCATATAGGAAAACAACTGTACTACATCCCAAAGAATATCAAATAAATTAAAGTTCCTGGTGAGTTATTACAATGACAATAATGATAATGATCATTTACCATTATAACTTGCTGATATACAAAGTAAATAAGTAGTATGGCTCATATTGACACTGGGACATGATCTCTACGTGGCTGTAGAATAGTCTCCAAATTAAAATCAAAGAAGCTCTGATACATAATACAGTTAAGACAAGAATGGACAAAACACTAGTAAACACATACTGGTTGGGTTGGCTGGGAGATGGGCTATGTTGTCTCATTGACCTTGTGACGGGATATAGAAACCCCACAGGGAGGAACACGGTGACAGCTTTTTCTACATCTAAGTTAACTTTTTTTCACTGTGTTCATTGGGTGGAAGATATTGACATTATTTCCCCTACAGTTTGATGCAATTACATTGGGAGTGGGTAGAGTTTATCATCCTGTTCTGCAACTGATTTTGCTTGGATGAATCCTGGCACCAATGCTAAGCCACTTGTAAATTACTGGGACTTGTGAGGACACAGGTGTCTGCTTGTGTGGATACAGTTGAAAATCCGGGCTTTATAGGAACAGACCCTTTGCTTAAAGTAAGATCAAGAGGATGTAGACTGATACCATTTCTTCCTCCATAGGTGTAATGAGTTACTCTATTAAAAGTTGTTTAGGATTGGGGATGTATTTTGGGGAGTGGAGACCACATGTTGTTTGAATGTTAATGTGCCTACATGGGGGGAGGGGGGAGGAGAGGGACAAACAACAATGGTGCTTAGTTTTGAAGAGAAGGTTGAGAATTAATATCACTTTGATTTCTGCATCTCCTTGAAACTGCTAGCATTGTTATTCAAGCCAGCTTCTCTTAACTAGTGTTGAATTTGTTTTGGTTCATTCTGTAAAGTGTCTGATAGCATGTTATGACCTTTTCATTATGAAATGCCAAACAATGTTTTCACAAGCGTGTGAATGACATTTGTGCCAATTAATTTAGATAAAAAGAAAAAAATACCATTCTGAACATTCAGAGTTGAACAGATACTTTTCAGAAACCCAAGGCATCGGTGCAGTTTTCTTTAGACACTGATGACAAATGTAGCCAGAAAAAATGACTATACAAAATTTTTCATCAACAGCTTATGAAGATTGATTTCAAAACAAGGCACTCAAATGTATATGGTGTATTTAAAGCATATTATATAACTGTAATAAAGTATATACCCCACATTGATAATGAAAGGGTTAAGGGGAGCTGGAGAACAACACCTGGGAGCTCTGATAATAGGCCAGGAGACACACTGAGAAATCATAGGGATGGATGGAGGCCCTTCAGTGAGCCTTGATTAAAAAAAGGCAGGAACTGAATCTCCAGTGAGAATGCCCTGGGAGACATTCCACAATACCAGAGTCGAAAAGGACACTGCAGAGTCTGGAAAGGAGCTGGGGAAAAGGGCCTAGAGAGGAGGCTGAGGTAGGAAGAAGTTCAGGGCAGCAGCAGAATGTCTGAGGGAGTAGACTTTGGCTGTACACTATGATGTCCCTGGAATGCTTGTTATTCTAATTGAGTTTATATTGTATTATGCAGAAAAGTAAAGACCTTCAGGGACTGGCTAGATAGCTGAAGTCACAACCAAAAGTCAAAACTAGATATGCATGTCACTGAAGAAAATTACTGCAATCAGATTTTGAGAATAAACTGGTTAATTTTACAAGACATTATTACTTAAGATAAAATGTGGTCAGGAACAGAAGAGATCTCCGTAGAAAAATAACCTGGAAATGAAATTTACAAGCAACATTGGAGCATTCTTTAGATCTCTGACAATACTGACTATTGAGAATTTTTAGATAGATAGTAGTAGTTAAATAATATCATATGCCATGGGAGAATGATAGCTTCTTTCCACATAGCACATATTTCCACAGTACCCAAGACCAAAAGAAGTACTTGCACCAAAAATGTTATAACTCCATACCATAGTGAAAAATATAAATGACTGCGTCTATGGGGACGGGTCAAACTGGAGTTGGCATATCAGTTCTACTTTAAGCAATAGCCAGAAGAGACACGCAGCAAATAGCTTTTGTTGCAGTGAAGAGAAGGTATCTGTAGTCACCTTTTCAGAACTTTCACTTGTTGCATCTACAAGTTTATGACAGTCCATTAACTTAGGAAGGTGAGATTTGCTCCCAGGTCCCAAACTAATGTTCTCCACATAGCAGCATAATATACTTCTGCCATCAGCCACAAGGCTGGCTGGATCAGTTCATTCAGATCAGTTGTACCATAAACCACTCTTTTCCAACAGTATTTCACTTCATTTCATTTCCCAGAATGATATTTTAACTTTTTGTGTTTGTAAAGTTTATGAAACTCCTTTTTAATCTTTATTTTCTGGCCTACCTATTGATTTTTCTAACTTTCTGGGAGTGGCTTTTCTTGTCTTGTCTCTGCATATTGCTTTTGAATTACATTCAGACCAGGAAACAAATTCTGATCTCAATTATACTACTGTAAAGATACACTAACTCCACTTAAGTTAATGGGGACATTCAGGATTTACACTGGGCAATTCAGACCCCAATTAATCATATTGGCTCAATTTTATTCCTAGTTCTATATCATGGCAACAGGGACAAATTCACTGGATGAAATTTATTATTAGTATAATTATGCTCATGTAAATTGAGTTGCACCCAGAAAATAGGCTAGTTCCTTCAAATCTTTAATAGGAAAAACTAGATTCCCTCCTTCCCTGCTCTCCTCCCACCAATCAATGAATCAGGAAGAGACCTGAAAATTACTGGGATGGGCAGGGCCACTGCAGCTGACAAAGGCAGTTCCCTAGAAACTTGTAGAACCAAGGGTCACCATACATGGGGTGTTGAGGGCCCAGCACTTTTCCCAGTGTAATGGTGATGGCTTGTTTTGTTTTGTTTTTTAGAACTTTCTAAAATGGAGTCTAGTCTGGCACCTGGAAAAAATCAAGTTTACTGCCTAGAATTCATGAAGTTAAATCTCTGTCTACATAGTTATGTCTCTATTTGCAGACACATTCTGTTCTGGTTTGAGAATGAATTTAAGAGCCTACCATATGTGGAACATTTTTTAATCTCTTCAGGGTAGGGACAGTGCCTTTGTCAGTATTTGTACAGCACCTAGCACAATGGAGCCTCGATCCAGATTGGGGATTCTGATCTTTAAAGTAATATTAATATTGTAGATCAGAGATTTTTGAATAAATAAGGCAAGCGAATATTGCCAAGAGGGTGTCATTGTAAAGTTCAAGAAACTGAAGTAAGATCAATGTCTTACGTTCTAATCACTGGACTTCCACTGTGAGGAAGCTCTGTTGGAAAGGTGATGCAGTCCCAAGCCATATGATGTTTTCAAGGCTAAACTCCCTTGCTTTCACCCAGTATGGGTCCACCACAGATGGTGTGTTAAGTTCCTGATGCCTCCCACCTTATGATCCCAATGTATTTGGAAATGAAGATGCTTCTGTGCAGGAGAAGGAAAATCACCTACATGCACTGGTTGTGAGAGATGATCTGGTCCTTTGTTACAAGTAGAGAGGACTACTCCACTGCAGACAAAGCACTTATAATTTGTTACTGTAGTGTATATGATGGACAGTACACTAGCATTCAGTGAAAGTCACTACTGCAGTATCCTCAGTACCTGCTCCATTCTGACAATGAGTAAGAAAAATACTTTGATTTAAGAACAATGAATCAGTTGCTATAATGAGATTATTGATGCAAGTTATGCTCATCACAATTCAAACTTACAGTCCACATTTGTCCATTCTACAACAGAAGAATTAAGTCCATTAGACCTTTACTTTTTATGTAAAGTCACCCTATTCCATATAATTATTGCATTGTGCAAATATAGTTCCTACACTTTAAACCCATTCAAAAGTTATTACCATCTAAAACTTCCATTTTCAGCACAAATGCACTTGCCTGAGTTTAATAACTCTGAAACTACTTCAGTGATGGGACTTGAATTTTAGAGTTTTTAATATGAAGAATTAACGAACAAACGCATACATTAATCAGCAATGGAACAGTTTCTGATTTGATATAGAAAAGATTCAGTGAAGTTCTAACTGCAGTACTGTTATGACTGATTATTAGTGTTTTATGTATAAACATTTGACCTAGAGCTGCCCATGCCCAAAATTCTCCTATCATCCCCTCTCATCCTACAATTGAAGGGGATACTACAACAGGGAGAACTGAAGGTGAATAAGTGCATCAGCAAGAAATACATTTGTAGCATCATCCCCTCTTTTCCAGAGAGCATGTATGGAAGGGCTCTTGCACAAAATGGGGAAATCAGATCTTTAATGCTGAGCAGAAAGGAAGGGTCAAAGCGAGCTGTAGCTACTTTCCGCAGAATTATCTCGGCTATAGACAAAGGATGTCTGCTGGGTCTCTGCATTTAACTTAATGTTGTGTACAGCAGAATTAACTTTGTCTGTACCCACCTCAGAATGAGGGTTTCTGCTCAGACATAGGATGACTATCTGAGTCATCATGGCCCCCGAGCAGGCCCTCTGAGTCATCAGAGGCTAGAAGAGTGCATAGAAGCTGTGCAGAGGTTTGACTCTCTGAATGATTGGAATTTCCCTTGAAGATCTTGGAGGCAGCAACCACTGCCTCCTCCACAGCTCCAAACCTCTTTCTTGGAGTCTTCTTCAATCTTACCTCCATAAGATCAGACCTGTGTTTTTTTCTCACCCGTACCCACCTATCATGGATATTTCTATTTGAGGGTACAATCTGATTTATAAGTTTCAATAAATTCATACCCAAGAAGTAGGCACCCACTACAGAATCTTTTCTTGATTAAGCTGCTATGAATATTGTAATTAGAAATTTGGAAATATTTGATTCTATTGCTTCCAAGTTGTAAAATCTTTTTTTAATCCATTTCAATTATATTTGTCCAAATCAGTGATTTTTGGAAATCATCTCTATATTTTCAATGGATTCCTAATGAGCTGTGAAGTAAAAGCTGTATATTCTTGTGAATACTGGCAAAGGTAATATAATCACATATTCCCAAGAAACCTGAGATGAACTGAAGCTACTAGAGTTCTTTCTGTACTTGATTGTTGGACTCCAGTTTCTCTGACTGCTCTGAAAGTATACATGTGAAACAGACCTTTCTTATCCTTCTGCTGCTGATTTTTATTATTGAATTTGGTGCCTTTGAAGGGTGGTCAATTGACTGCCCAAGACAGCTATTAATCCATAGAACAAATAAGTCACAGTCAGCAGCCATACACATTTACCCTAACTATTCCATTAATGTGCCTCAACCTTGAATTGAAGATAAATTCTGGAGTGCTGAACACAATTCCATCTCTAGGCCCAATTCTTATTAAGTCTCTTGACATTGTCAATGGTTTTGTCAATGGTTTTGCTGAAGCTGGTGATGCTTTAAGTAGTTCAACTAGTTTTTGGCTAACTCATTTCACTCATTCCATCAAAAAGCTTCTACATTTACTGAAGGGATTTGACTGCATCTTTTCAACATAGGAAAACAGCATATCCCAAGGAATTAATTTCTTTAATGGGAGTATTTTTCTCAGTCCAGCTTGCTGAAATCTTTCAGAATTGGAAGTCTGTTGCCTTCAACCCTGATTTGTGCTTTTTTAGCACTTACTATATATGTTATTTAACTAATGTTTGGCTTCCATAGTAACCCAAAACATCAATGTTTTTCTGTTTCAAAGCAGGTTCAGCTCTTCATTAGGATTAAATTTTGTCACAAAGTTTGCTCCCGTTTAAACTAGTGAACCATTCATAAACTAATCTTGATTTTCAATGAATGTATTCATTCATTGTAAATACTAATGTTCACCAAATAGTTTGGGAAAAGAATTTTCATACTCCATGTAGTTTTGTGAACTGCAGTCTACTTTCTATCTGTATGTTGATGGCTTTGTCATTGTGTGTCTAGTTATTGTTTCTGCTTCTTGATTGGATGAGTGAAATATTTTAAGCAGAAGAAAACCAAATAATGAATATTCACTTCCCATATAGGATGGGGAAATAACTATTTTGGTTTTGGGGTTGGTTTTTTTTTGGTGGTCAAATCACAAAATTCCTAAAAATTTGTTTTGGGTTGACCTGAAACATTTTTTGAGGAGGGGTGTTTCTCACCAATACAAAACACAAAACCTCATTTCAAGTTGAACAAAATGTTTTTTTTTCAGCATAAAAACAAAACAAAAACAGTTTGTTTAGCTTTTAGGTGTCTTCCCCCCCACCCCCACCCCCACCCTCACCCTCCACCTCTTTTTAGGTAAATCTGTCTAATTTCAAAACAAAACCATTTAAAAATGGAAAGGTGAAATTTTTCCTTTCAAAAATGTCAAAACAAAACATTTCAGCAATCAGACTTTCCCCTCAATTTTATTTGGCTGAATCAAGTTGAAATAGACTGTTTGATGAATAAATTATTTGTCAGGAGAGAAAATAGAGCTGCTCTCCCATATGAATATTTGGGTCAATATTCATTTCAAAATTCATAAGATTTTCAGGATTTGCAATATCTTCATGTGTATCTGATGGAAGTCCATCTACTCATAAGACCCCTACAAATTGCAGTTTTCTTAGCTACCCTAGAGATGGGCTTGGTATAGATAGACTGACTAATAGTGAATTATACACGGTTGTCTTTTTGGTCAAAATGTATGCTACATTTTCTTAAACTCTTAAATTCATCCAACTCTGCTCTTTTCAGAAGTTTGTAAACAACAGAAAACAGCTCACCTACTATTAGTATTTGTACTTTGTTTCCTAGTAGTCTAATTCAGTTTGCAAACTTAAAACTCCTGACTGAACAGAAACATCAGAAATATTGCTTCAGGGGCAAATTAGATTTGAGGAATCTGTCAATATAACAAGAATACCAGTGAAGTAACACAGAACCATTTGAAACGGGTGCAAAGTCCATTAGACGTCCATCAAACTAAATATAAAATGTGGCCAAATGCATTATTTAAATCTATTTACACAGCTATTTAAAAGCCCTAATACTTAATGGAAATTACCTTGTTGATATATTTGATTACTAAAACACATGGAGACTTCAATTCTTACATGAAAATTTAGCCTTTGTACAATATTTCTAATGATGTCTTTAAGCATTTGAGTGGTTGACATTGTTTTCATCTAACACAAATGAATTTCCATATCTTCATGATTATTGGTTTTGCAATCATAGGGACAGGCTCTCAGATATCCTGAATTTGCACATGCTTCAGTGCACTATGCACTTTCTAATTTTGATTGTTGTACTTGATTTTTTAATTCTGCATCCATTTATATATGGTTAATAGTTTTTGCTACTATTCACAATGTTCAGCTTGGTCTATTTGGTTATGAAAAATGTCATGACATTCATTGTTTGAAAATTTCATAGGAGCCTTGCACAATTCATAAATTTGACTTGATCAAGTGTTTCTCAACTAGAACTGGTCACATTTTCCAGTAGGACGTCCCCCGTCCCCCCCGCATTGGAAAATGAAACCAGTGTTTCAGGGAAAAGTATGAATTTAGTCTAATCATCTGACAGGAACCAAGGATGTTTTACTGGTTTCCTTCCAACTTGCCCACAATCCTAGCAGCATGCCTGGTTGTTGCTGCAGAGCCAGGAGCCAGCATCCCTTGAGTGGAATGAGGTACCTGGGAGCACTGGCTTAAGCTGGAGCTCCTGGGTGATCCAGGCTCCCTGCCACAGAGTGGGGAGTCTAAAAGCCTTGAGTTTCCAGGAGTTTCAGGCTCACAGTTGCACAACAGGGAGCATAGTAGCTCAGGGAGCATTATCAATTTTGTTATGAAATGTCACTTCATTTTTTAAATGAAATTTCAGAATTCTCATTCCATGGTGAAATTCAAGGTTGTGTTCCTATTCTGATTGATTGATTTGATTTCCTGAGCCACAGGAATTCCAGGTTTCAATCAGCCCTATTGTTGACATGAACACCAACTTAAGTTTTGCCCCATTCCTGTTAAACAAAGGAAATTAGAAACAGTGCATCAGCTTGCTTCAGTTCTGAATATTATGTACAATAAGCAAAGGGTAACCTCCTGAGATTCCATTACAAAAATCTGAGTTCACCAATTTGTGTAAAGTAGTAATTAGAAATACTTAGTGAGTGGCATTCAAAAGAAAAGGGGTCAGCTTGTTGTAGGGAGAGTGGAACTTAATGTCTACTATGAAAAAAAAATAGAGGCAGATGTTCCATCTGTAAAACATTATGCAAGATGAAGCTTGAATGGATGACATGTGAATCAGAATAATTATCACCACCATTACCTTTCCTGAAATAGTATAAGTTCTCTTGCAATTTTATAGCTTATCTATAACATTCTGCCCTTCTTAACAGCTTTTAAAAGAAAATTTCCTTTGTTTGTCTCATGGTTATTGGTTTCCACACACACAAACAATGATATTTTCCTACATTTCCTTTATCTGCAATTCATGTGGGGCACCTTACTCTCAACTGCAATCTGGCATTTTATTATACTCATATAACCTTTAGCATCATAATGCTGACTAGGTGGATCCCTCAATTAATTGTAAAGGTGACACTGTCTTTTTCACTCACTTAACTTCTCCAGTGCTCATTATGGGCAGGAGGTTTATGAAATCTAAGTCCACCTCTGTATTAGTGAAATTCATGTTTGAAAGAGAATGGAGAGTAAACAAGAAGTGAAGATGCAGCAGGAAAACCATAAAAACAGTTGTATAATTATAAAGTTTTGAGTCAGGCTGTGGACAAGATGCAAAATAGGGTATGGGGTCATTGAACACAAGATTAAACATTTGTGTTTAGAGAGAATAAATGGATCCTAACATGATGCCATTTGTTCTGGATAAATATTTGGTCCCTTATTTATATGACCATACCGGAGAGTTGTTACCCTTCCCTTTATAGTTATGACACGCCCCCCAAATCACAGATAGTGTTGGACAGCTGGTTCCACACTGGCTGTGATTTCTTCCTGGAGCTCTAGGAGAAAAGAGAGCTAATAAGACACATGCATCTTTAGACATACTACTGACTATATAAAAACTAACAATATGTCCCACATTCCAAGAACAATCTTTAACCAGTTGATTCTGGGAAACTTTCACGGGAGAATGCATCAGCCACTTTGTTAGAAGCTCCCGAAATGTGTTGTATTTCAAAATCAAATTCTTGGAAAGCCAAACTCCACCTAAGAAGTTTTTTGTTATTGTCCTTGACGGTATGAAGCCACTTAAGTGCAGGAGTGTCAGAAGGCCTTTAACCAGCTTAAAGCGACACTCATGTCTGACCCTGTGCTAAGGGCCCCAGACTTTGACAAACCATTCCTAGTAACCACAGATGCGTCCGAGCGTGGTGTGGGAGCAGTTCTAATACAGGAAGGACCCGATCAAGAATTCCATCCTGTCATGTTTCTCAGCAAGAAACTGTCTGAGAGGGAAAGCCACTAGTCAATCAGCGAAAAGGAATGCTACGCCATTGTGTATGCGCTGGAAAAGCTACTCCCATACATTTGGGGATGGCGTTTCCAACTACAAAGTGACCATGTTGTACTGAAGTGGCTTCATACCGTCAAGGACAATAACAAAAAACTTCGTAGGTGGAGTTTGGGTCTCCAAGATTTTGATTTTGAAATACAACACATTTCGGGAGCTTCTAACAAAGTGGCTGATGCACTCTCCTGTGAAAGTTTCCCAGAATCAACTGGTTAAAAATTGTTCTTGGAATGTGGGACATATTGTTAGTTTTTATATAATCAGTAGTATGTCTAAAGGTGCATGTGTCTTATTAACTTTGCTTTCTCCTAGAGCTCCAGGAAGAAATCACAGCCAGTGTGGAATCGGCTGTCCAACACTATCTGTAATTGGGGGGGGGGGGCATGTCATAACTATAAAGGGAAGGGTAACAACCTTCCTGTATACAATACTATAAAATCCCACCAAAATCCTTTTACCTGTAAAGGATTAAGAAGCTCAGGTAACCTGGCTGACACCTGACCCAAAGGACCAATAAGGGGACAAGATACTTTCAAATCTGGTGTGTGGGGGGAACGCTTTTGTTTGTGCTCTTTGTTTTGGTGGTGTTCACTCTTGGGACTAAGAGGGACCGGACATCAATCCATGTTCTCCAAATCTTTCTGAACAAGTCTCTCATATTTCAAACTTGTAAGTAGCAGCCAGGCAATGCGTATTAGTTTATCTTTGTTTTCTCAACTTGTGAATTTTACCTTTGCTAGAGGGAGATTGATCCCTGTTTTGTTGTAACTTTGAAACTAAGGCTAGAGAGGGTTCCTCTGGGCTCTTTGAATCTGATTACCCTGTAAAGTTATTTTCCATCCTGATTTTACAGAGATGATTTTTACCTTTTCTTTTTAATAAAATCCTTCTTTTAAGAACCTGACTGATTTTTCCATTGTCCAAAGACCCAGGGGTTTGGGTCTTTGATCACTTTGTAACCAATTGGTTAGAATATTAATCTCAAGCCTCCCTAGGAAAAGGGGTGTAAAGACTGAGGGGATATTTTGGGGGAAGAAGAACTCCAAGTGGTCCTTTCCCTGTTTCTTGTTAAATCACTTGGTGGTGGCAGTGTACCAGGGTTTAACCTAAGCTGGTAAAAATAAGCTTAGGGGGCTTTCATGCGGGTCCCCACATCTGTACTCTAGAGTTCAGAGTGGGAAAGGAACCCTGACAGACCATCACTGAGGAATCTGCAAGGCAATGGACAAGATGACCCAGTTCTTACCTTCTACAAAGAAGGGGAATACTTATCTCCGTCACAAGGGTGCTCTGAGGCTGCAGTTACCACTATTTCCGTAGTCCTTTGGGCTTGCCTTAAAAGTCTTGCTTTCCTAGATGAAGATTTTTCTTTTGCTTATGCCACATTTGAAAGAAAAAATAGGATCTACCATAAAATAGAGACCTATAAAAGAAATCATTGAGCTCCTCCCTTAAAACATAGACTGTGTTGTATGAATGTGAATTAAAAAGAATGTACATTATTGCTAAGCCTCTGCTTTCTCTTTCTTTCCTCAGTATTTCTTAATATTCTTCTTATTCATCTTGTCTCTCCTAGGTTTTTTTTTTTTTTTTTTTTTCTTCCACCACACAATTTTGTTTCCTTATATTTCTGTCTTTCTTCCTTCTATTTTCTTCCTGTCTCCCACTTTTCTTGCTTCTCTTGCCCACCTATTCTGTTTCCTTCCCTGGGTATTACTTTATATATTTATCCCGTTTCCTGGGATTTCCAGTCTCTTTCTCCTGCACTTTATTCACTCTGTGTCCTCCACCTTTTTTCATGCCAGCTACCGACATCTGGTTTCACAACCTCATGCTCTAGGAGGTGAATTATCACTGATCACAAGTGTTATTGTGGATCTGCTTCCTCAGATGTAAGAAGCCTACTATAGGCTGCTGACTGTTTGGGGTCTGTTTCCCATGAATAGGAAGGCTTTCTTAATAGCTCTGTTTCCCCTTAAATGCCTGTGTTCATCCAAATGCCCCTGGGCAAAGGTTCCTGACCAGGTGTGGATATCTTTTCAGCCCCACTCATTATAGGCTGATCTCATGGTAGGGATGGTGACGTTGTAGTCCTTCAGGCTCCCTTACGCCCTTTATACAAATAGTATGGGACTTTGAATGGCTAACAGATTCCCACACCGAGACAGGCACTGTCACAGCTCCTCATATCTGAAGATGGGCTCTCCATTATATATAGGGGTCCCAACCACTGTCCTGCACCTTTGGAGATTTTTTTCCCAAGAGACAAAGGTTCACCAGTCTTGTGCTCAATCCTGCACCCCTGAAGATGTTTCCTTTGCTAGACATAGAGTTTATTGCACCACAATGAAAGAGCAACCAGTGGGAGTTCCAGGGTCCCTGCACAGCCCATATCCCTAGGAATGGGCTCCTGGCCAGTCTCAGGGGTACCCAGATCCAGATAGGCTCTTTTCACAATCAAGCATGCAGAGGATTCTGGTGCTTATCAAGCTACAGAGCATAACATTTTAAGAGGAGAGGCATTGTTCAAAGTTCCTACAAGCATCCAGGGGAAAGCTTCTTCCTAAACTATCAGGAAGTATAATCAAAAGAGAAATGAAGAGATTAGCGCATGGGGATTTGTCAGGGTATTTTCTGAAATATTTGTATTTGTTTTCTCTGTAAAAAGTTAATATCAGAGCCGATTTGTCTTTGAATTATATATAGCTATAATTCCTATGTATCTATTTCCTTTTTTTGTAAAATCTGTTGTGAGTCTCTATCACAACTCAACACACAGGTTTTTTTAAATGAAAAAGGTCCTTAAAATCCTTTTCAAAGTCTATGTTAGACAGTTGGAGAATGAAAGGCTAACATTATATTCTTCAACTCAATATGCTCTTTTGCTTGAAAATATAATTGATCTATGACAGTGATAAATTAGAATTGTATAAGAAACGGTGCCACTTAGAGTAGCTGTTTTGAACCCTACATAAAAAGGTAGCATTTTATTAAAAGCACTTACTTCAGGTAAAGTTTACATAAATCTCTCCCAAAAGGTTGACTTTCTTATCTAGGCGGGGAGGAAAAAAGTCAACTCTGACAGCCATTAAACAGAAGGTGTCTTCTGCTTCAAAGAGCTCCATATGCAAATACTTAAATTCCACTTGAATACTTTCCCCAGCCTCCTAATTTTTAACATTGATATAATCACAGAGAATACAAGAAGAGCAGCCTAAAAATAGTCCTTTTAAAGACAATACCTGACTGCTTGTACAGGCTTAAACAAAAAACAAAACAAACAAACAAAAAAGAAAAGAAAAGAAAAACTCCTTGGTTTCCTGGAAGGAGATTTGTAGCTTAATGCATAGACAATAATTTTGGAAAAGTTCAGATCAAAATTGTTTTGTCAACACTTTATGGGATGAATGAATCAATACAAACTCATCTTGTGTTTGTTTCTTTTTATATTAAAAGTCTGAATTGCTGGGATGTATTTTATACCCACTCCATGCTATCCTAGGTAGGGAAACACAAGATTATTTGGGGGAAGAAATGTATCAGAGATCAGGTAAGGAAACTATGGGTGAACTATTAGATTGTACATATGCTCATGTTCTCTGTGAAACTTGCAGTAATAGGGATAGTATCAACCAAACTAGCTAGATATTCAGTAGGAAAACCATCTTTGATTTGCAAAGTCAGAAAGAGATGGCCAGGTCTGACCTTGCTTAGTGTACAGTATGCAATGCAAATAGAAGTTCAGACATAAATTTAAAACACATAGGGTGGAATCATGGTTCTGCTGAAGTCAATGTCAAAACTCCCAATGATTTCAATAGGACCAGGATTTCACCCATATTGTATGAAAAAAATATTCAGTTTGGTTTAATTGTAATTAAGCATTTTCCCCACAAAACGGGATCACTCTATAAAACGTAATAACTATTTTAGAAATCTCATGGTCTGATCATATGTTGTATTCCATATTAGCATGAGATGAAATATCACAATATTAGTATGGAACTGTGTGGTAAATTTTATTGCACATTATCTGATTTTTAAAATGCCATATGTAGGTAAAATGTAGATGAAAATGCTGATCTAAAATATCTCATTTATTGTCATTTTTAAATGTTACTTTAAAATTATAGGCTTACTAAAAGGAGCTATAGATATATTTTGTTCAAAAAGAATTTTTGCTTCTGGACTGGCATTATGCCTCATTTTAACCTAAAACAGAGTTTGGGAATATTTGGGGCCTGTTTTTCTTGTTCACAGTTTCGCATGTGACAGTTTGTGGATGTCTCGAGTCAATGCTGTCACTTAATAAAGTTCCAAGTCCTTTGTTCCCCCCTCACCCCACCGAAGATAGTATATAATGAATTGAGTAAAGATGGCTATGCCTATAATATGTCATACATTTCCTTTCATTTGGGTTTACTCTATTATGTGGATTTACTCTATGAATTCACTTATTGAGCTAACGCAAGTATAAATAGAAGGGTAGCCATGGTAGCAAGGGTAGTGGCAGCAAAGACACGGCTGAGCCATGCTGCGTACATACCCACCAGTTCCAGGAGGGTTTGTATTCGGCATGGCTCGGCCATGCCTCCACTGCCACTACTTGCATTGTTTCATTTTGGGGGATTTGCATTAATTACCTGCCATTGTCTTTACTTACTGCAGGTGCCATTCTTTATCTTACCCATTTAGCAGGAGTACAATCATTACTGAGACCATAAGGAGATATATATATTATAACATTTATAATATTAATACAATAGGCTTTGAGTAGTCCATAATTCCATGCATAAGATGAAATATCACAATATTAGTATGGAACTGTGTGGTAAAGGAATCGCCGGTGATAATGATGAGTGGACTAGCATCAGGAGGCTGGGGATGTGGTAGTTCTTTCCTGATCTTCCTAGCTGGTGCATGGCAGCTGGTACTGGTTGTAAGGAATTAGGATTCTTTTATAGACTTCCTGTGCATTCTTCTCCTAGCTGTTACTGCTCCACTGAGGATGAGGTTACACCCACTGAAGCCCAGTGCTTCAGAGGAGTTGCTGGAAGGGGCTCCTAGAATATTGTATAACACTGAAGACATCTCATAGGTGGTCTGTTCCATTCATGTGTGGGGTAATTCTGCCAGGTCCAGAGCTATGTCATATCTTTCTCACCAGTTGATATTCATACACAGAATCCCACATCAGCAGTTTATATATCTTCAAGAATTCTGTCAGGTGTGAATGAACTGCTGTCTTCTTTGTATATTTAAAACCAAATCAAAACTAAAACTATTTTCCTCTTGAAAATGGATAATTAAAATAATAGGAAAGAGATGATGATATTTATCACATCATAGAATAGATCCAAATGAAAGACAATTGTGTGACATATACAGTAGGCATAGCCATCTCTATTAGATTAATTATATACTGACTTCAGGAAGGGAAAATACCTTATTGGCTGGATCATCTCTTTGATGTTTCTTGAAGATTAATCTTTCTACTGACCAAAACCACTCCTGGTATAACTCAGTAACATCAGTGGAATTACATCAAGGCTGAATTTAGCCCATCTTGTTTTTAGTTCTTATCAGATTCAGGCAAAAACTGGTTTGATACTTTGTTTGGCTGTTTCTGTTCCTATCAGATTGTTTTCTAATCTTATCAGTTTCACACAACACTAATAAGATTTTTGCTAGATTGTTTCAGAAACCAATGTCAAAATCCATCAACGTAACAGATATTTAAATAGCGTTAGATAATATGAGCATCATAGGCACCCCAACCTAGGGCTAGCATTGTGACCATGTGCTGCTATGCTAAAGAACGAGTTCAACTCTTCCACTTCTCCCTTTTGTTAATCAATGAATAGATGGAAGCATCTCACATTGCTCTGCAGTTATTACCCTTTCCGCCAGTTCAGGACCACTGTTAAATGTTTTATTCTTCACAAAAGGACTCCGAAAATTACATTTTTCCTGATTTATTTCAGAATCATTATTTTTTTCCTAGGATTTAAATGAAAAGTCATGCTCTGTTACACCCACCCAACTTCCACTGAAGTCAATGGAATATCAGCACAGAACCTGGTCTGCTCAATTTAGTGCGTCTTCACTAAACAGAAGTATTTTGTTCTTTGTAATGATTTTGACATTTAACCTTCTGAGAGCCATTACTGCTTCTCTGTTGCTGTTTATCTATTGACAATAGGCTGAGACATAACTCAGAGAGAGGATCACAGAAAAGGAGCCTGTGTTACTTAAGTCTGCTCCACATTATAAGGTAGTGCCACCACCCACACATTACCAAAGCTTACAGTGGGCATTAGATCATTTGAATGTTGCTGTGGTGATATTTAGGCAATGTTTTTTTGAACAGCACCAATATTCATGCTCTGTAGAAAAAATAATATTTGACTCAGCCACAGCTGTTATATAGTTTTGAGCCCAAATCCAGCAAAGTATTTAATCACAAGCGTCTATTTATATGTTTATTTTAAACCTAAGCATGTGAGCAATCCCACTGAAATAAAATTAAATCAATAGAAATAAATGCTTAAATGTAAATATGTGCTTAAGAATTGGGGCTAAACTAATAAGGTATCAGGTTTGAAAGAGTTTTCATTTTGGGAGTAGGTTTAGCTTCCTTTTAGAGCCACTAAATGTTAGGCAGATAGTAAAGGTATTCTTTATACAGGGTGTGTCTGGGGCTGGCAGGAGAGAGTAGAGAGCTCAGTAAATCAGTTTTGGAGTCTGTTGAGAAATTGGGAATGTTATGAGGCGATGGCAGTATTTAAACATGAGTGGTTGTTGAGTTTTAAATTGGGAATGCCAGGAAATATGTAACATTTGCTGAAGAGGTGCCAGCCTGTATACTTTTTTTATTTATTATTTATATTACAGTGGTATCTAGTGTCCCCAGATCCATTGCCATTGTCACTGTACAAGTGTAGAACTAAACGATGGTTCCTGCCCAAAAGTTTACAGTCTATGTATAAGGCAAGACACAGAGATACAATCAATGTGGGGGTAGAGCACAAGATAACATAAAGCTATAAACAGTATGGAAGCAATGGTCACAACACACAAGCTAACTAACCATTCTTGAGTTTTTGTAGGCATCACAATAGAGGAAACAGATTCTTAAGGAGGTATTTGAAGAACAACATTGTTGCTTTGCAGATTTTAATGGGACACTCTGTCCAGCCTTACTGATAAACATGTCATTTTTAGAACTGTTGTAGAAGACACCTTGGTAAGCAATAGTGTTGAACAACCAGTGCTACAGATTCTATTGGTCAGTCATCTTACTGAAAATCCTTTATTACCAATTACAGTGGATATTCTGTATGCTGTGGCTAAACCCATTGGAGGAGTACAATGTATTGTTATGATCAAGAGAAATTACATACAAGCTATTATTAAGTTTTAATCTGTTTCTTTTTGGGTAGAAGGCTAATGCAGAATGGAGTATAGATGCAAACTACTGGGTGTTGCAGACAAATATTTCAGAAGGCAAAAATCAAATTTTATGAGAAATAGCAATATCAGTTGAGAGCTACCCTAACCTGAGCCAAGAGAAAAGAGAGAGACAATAAAGGTCTTGGTCCTAACATTTACAATAATTAATGAGTCAAGTCCCAGCTACATCAAAGACTTAATTTTGATCTATGAACCATTGAGTCAACTGCATTCCTCTGGGACAATGCAACTCACACAGCCCATGACAAAGCACATAGGGTGAGAGATAAAGCATTCTCAGTCTAGGATACTCAGCTATGGAATGGACTTCCAAAAAAGATCAGGAAAATCCAGAATCTGACTATATTTAGGAACTATTGTGAATGTTCCTCTTCAAAAAGACCTTTCCATCATAAAATGACACTCACCACACTGATATCCTTTCAACCGCTAAACCCCTACCAAAAACAAAAACAAAAGAGGAAATTAATCAAATCTTTAAAAAAAATACCCCAAGCAGACTTTTAACAGCCCCCTGCCCACAAAAAGGGGTCTGAGTCTCCACTAGAGAATTGACTATTGCTATGGATTTTATATGGAAGGTGTGCAGATGTTATGGTGACAGGCAGCAGTATAAAACCCTAAAACAGTTAGATAGATGTGTGGAAAGATACTTTTTGTTTGTGTGTCCAAGAAGAAGTTAAAAGTTCCAAGTAGATATTTGAGTTATAGGATGGTTCAGATAGTTACAGGAACTTTTCCATGGACAAGAAAAACTGTCCACAGTCCCAAAATTATAATGCAGCCACCCTCATATGAACTGCATTATTACAATGCCCTAATGTGGATGACAGAATACACTGTCAAAAGTTATAGGATGACCATGAGACACTCATTTTTATTCACTATGAAGTGTTTGCTGCAAACACCAAAACACTCTCTGGTCTGTTTGCATGCAAATTTAAGATGGATGCAGTAAAATTTAAGCATTTTGGCCCTTCAACACTATTAGGTAAAACTTCCAAACTATTGACCCAAACAATTGAATCTTTCTTTCTCTACTTCATTGCAATTTTAAATAGAAGAGAACCAAATACTAAAAGATACATGGTATTCATAGTCACCTGACAATTAAAAAATATTCTTAATTCACAAAGGTTTGATCCTATATTGCCTTTACTCTTCTTGATTTAAGATTTTGTTTTTTTAAATTACATCATAAATCGAAAGCATTTTAAAAATCCCATATTAAATTATGAAAGTATAGTACTATACAAGTATGTACAAACAACCCAGTTCAATAGAAGATAGAATCATAGAAATATAGGGCTGGAAGGGACCCCAAGAGGTCAAGTCCAGCCCCTCACGCTGAGGCAGGACCAAATGCTCCTAGACCATCCCTGAAAGGTGTTTGTCTAACCTGTTCTGTGTTAGGGGGATTCCAGTTGTGGGGATTCCACAACCTCCCTTGATAACATATTCCAGTACTAAACTAACCTTGTAATAAAGTTTTCCTAATATTTAACCTGAACCTTCCTTGCTGCTGATTAAGCTGATTATATCTTCTCCCACCTTGAGTGGACATGGAAAACAATTGATCACCATCCTTTTTAATAACAGCCCTTAACATACTTCAGACTCTTATCAGGTCTCTGCCCACCCACCTGTGCCCTCAGTCTTCTTTCTCAAAACTAAGTTTTGTAAACCTTTTCCCCATAGATGAAGTTTTCTAAATCTTTCATCATTTTTGTTGCTGTCCACTGGACTCTCTCCAATTTATACCCATCTTTCTTAAAGTGTGGTGCCCAGAACGGGACACACTATTCCAGCTGAGATCTCACCATTGCCGAGTAAAGTAGGACAATTACCTCCTTTGTCTTAAATTCAGCACTCCTGTTAATACATCCTCAAATGATCTTAGCCTTCACTGGAGTCATGCCTGTTCATATCAACTCTCAGTTTGGTCCAGCATCTTCTAAATTCAAAAAAATTCTGTTCTCCTGACTTTCCTAACCTCTTAAAACTAAGCCTTTTCATTGGAAGCAGACAGATTTATTTTTTAAAAGGGTCTGCCCTGGTGGAATATTTATATTTAGTGTATATTTTCTAAAATAAATAAATACAAATCTATAGTCCTCCAGACATTCAGAATAGCAACAGAGTGACAAAGTCTAGCTGCCAGCTGTAAATGGAGGGATTGCATGGAGATAGCAGAGCTTCAGCATCAAGAAACTAGGGAGCAATGAGAAAGCATCAGCAGGTATGGAACTAGTGAAAATGAGAGATATAAAGGAGTTGCTTTGAATGCAGTTGCCTTGAATGTGAAGTGAAAGAAATGTCAATAAAAGGCTCTCCTTTTCTCACCTGGACTCGCACATGTTTTATTTGTTTTTCCATGTTTGTTTCTCCTGGCCTGCTCTAAATATTTTTTTTCTTTCCAAAGGAATTTTCTCTCTGTTCCAAGTGCAATCTGTTTTCTCTCAGTGGCTGCCTGATTTCACATGGTTAAACCCAGATCTTTGACTCCAGCCTAAGAGTACATATGCAGCTCAACTATAGGAATTCACTTCCCCAGACCTAGGATGTCTGTATGTTGGCCTGAACCCCAAGTATAATTTAAAACAGCCTGATAGCTGTTCTAAGCAATTTTGACTACAAGTCTGAAGGACTGACATGAAGAGCAGGGATCAATGTGATATAGGGGTTTCTATCTGTATTTATCTTTTTTATTTATATAAGCTACCATCATCAAGGTACCTGAATGCCTCAAATAGAGCAATGAGTTTATCATTGCCTATGACACAGGAAGTATTCTCTTCATTTCATTGATGAGGAACAAAGGCACAGACAGATTAAATGACTTTCCCAAGGAAGTCTGTGGAGTCAGAATTGAATCCCAGTCTCCTGAACCTCAGTCTAGTGCCTTAACGAAGATGCCATCCTTCCCACTGCTCAACCCCTCGGTGCACACCAGCAGCAGGAACTGGTATAGCAGCTGCAACACCACTATCCATACTGGAATGACACCCTCATGGCAGGTAACACCTTCCTTATATCTAAAATCCACCAACAGTGCCTCAAAAAGTCCCTGACACATGTACTTAACTTTACTAACACAAGCAGTCCCATTGAAGTCGAAGCGTTTGCAGGATCGGACCAAAGGGGCCACATGCCACTCTTGCTTCTGTGCTTTAATCGGTGTGTGCGCACACTTGGATGTTAGTGAGAGGAAAAGAGATGGGGTCAGGGAATGACAAGACTTTCTCCTCATATCAGTCCTGCAACCTTGAACTTTAAGGAATACTTCACCAACAACTTGCTATAGCATATGAGTTACACATTTTCACTGGGAGCTACATACTGCGCAGCATATGACTATTCAAATATAACCTGATTGTTCTTTTCAGAACATAATTCCAAGATTTATTCTATTCTATTCTATTTCATTTGCCTCAGTAACTCAGAAATGAGTCATCTTCTCATTGTCTGGCCGGTATTACTAATGTTTTGTCACAATCTGGTTGCTAGTATCTTTATAAGAGGAGAATATCTGTACCTTATATGCAGAAAAAAAAAAGAGCAAAGCAATTGCTACGTCCTGAGAGCCAGTGTTTTTTTAATAGCACTATTCTAACTTCACTAGAGACCAAATGAACGTCAAAAACTTCAGTTTATTGTCAAATTCTGTTTCCTTATCACTTCCCAAGATCCTAGGAAATTGTCAACTGAATCCAACACAATTAGAAGTATCCTTGACTGAAAGGCCATTGCATTCTCCCTCAATAAGTTATTAAAAGAACATTTTAGAGGCAGTTTGCTCAGTACCTGTGGAAAATTGATAGCTTGTACTTCAGATGTTCTTAAACAGAACAAAAAAATTACACTTGGCAAAGAGAAAGTGGAGGATGGTGCCAACTGCTTGCAATATGCTGTGTATTGAATAACATGAGCAAGTTACTTACACCTTAAATCCATGAGATTTGATATACACTATTATTTGTGAAGAACATGCACAGTCTTAGTGTTCCTGCCACTTAAATGTGATCTGAAAGGGAGGGCCAGGTGCTGCCCTGTCATGCTCCTTTTTGTTGCTGTACAAAGACAGCTTCAAAACATTTATTAGAAATACCAGGTCCTGACCTACTTCTCTTTCCTGGAGGACTTTAGAAATCTTTGGCAGAACAGAACTACAGACATTAGAGCTGACATTTGAAACCTGAAAATGCCATCCACCTGCTTCAACGAGTGGGGAAACTTGATGGGGCAGTGATAAAAGGGGACAGTCCCACCAGCAAAGGAGGGAGACACTCACTAAGGGACACCAGGGCTGCCTTGGAGTCTCTGGCACCCACTGGCCAGCTGATGGGGAGGAGTGCTGATTGGCTAGCATTCCCCAGCTCCCAGGGTGTAGCCTGGAATAGGGCTGTGTGGAGCCTCTTTCAGCACCATTCCAGCAGCGCCACCCTGAATTAAGATGGGGGTCAGGAAAGATTTTTTTCTCACATGGGCCAATTGGCAGAGGACTTGGGAGTCTTTTGCCTTCCTTGCAGCACCTTCAAGCCACAGTGGGTTAAATAAGAATGCACTTAGTACCTAACTGAAGTACTTGATTGAGCTATTAATTTGACACAAATTGCAGCTAGTTTTGTCCTTTTAAAAAGACAGAGGTAAAATCTGGGCCTTGGGCTCATGGAATAGGATGACATGTTGTGGCCTACACAGGCTGAGGTCCTCTCT